>NC_066560.1:1369359-1561859 GCF_024679095.1 Eriocheir sinensis
AGGATAGGAGAGACATGAGGAAGTCACAAGTAATGGCAGGAGGGCAGAAGGTTAGGGGCATTCTAGAAGAGAAATTGTGGTAGATGGGGCAGGAGATGGAAGGGAGCCTACGCCTCTGTGGAGTAGCGTGCCTACCTCTTCTGTCCGTGACTCCTCTATTACTAACTATAGTTCTGCCATTTCAGCTTCTGGCTCCTCCATTACCACTGTTACCACATCCTGCTGATCATGCCACACTTCTTTTGATAATAACATCTTCCTTCGATGAATCCATATTCTCTGTCTTGATGATCTTATTGCATCGCTCTTCGCTAATATTGTACATATTATGTCACCCTTCCATACATCACTGCCTCTTTTTCTTTTACCTAATCATTTACCCTTATGTATTTACCTAGTTGTAATTTTACAGGGCCTGGGTCTACGCTCGTGTGGTCCCGTCTCCGTATCTATAATTATCCAACTTTTCCTTAAATCTTTGCACACTCTTCGCCGATACTATTTCTTCACTTAATCTGTTCCAAACCTCTATATTTCTTTGTGGGAAGCTATATTTCTTTATGTCTCTTGAGCATCTTCCCTTCCTCAACTTTTTACTATGTCCTCTAGTATTCCTGCTGGAAGGTTCCTCTCTTAGTAGCAATTTCTCGTTATCTACTTCTTCCATTTTACTCAATAGCCTATATATTTGTATTTGGTCTCCTCTTTCTCTTCTTTGTTCCAGTGTTGGCAAGTCCATTTCCTTTAGTCTCTCTTCATATGTCAGTCCCTCCAGTTCTGGAACCATTTTTGTTGCCATCCTCTGTATTCTTTCTAGTTTTACTATGTGTTTCTTCATATGTGGAGACCACACTGTTTCCATGTATTCTAGTTTAGGTCTGATCATAGTAGTTATTAATTTTTTCATCATTTCTTTGTCCATGTAGTGGAATGCTATGCCTATATTTCTCACCATGTTATATGTATCACCGAAGATCCGATTTATATGACTTCCTGGTTGCATATAATCTTGCATTATTACTCCCAGGTCTCTCTCTTCATTTACTTTCTTTAATATTTCACCATCTCCCATTTTATATGTCCATTTTGGTCTTTCTACACTTTTTCCCATTTCCATAACATGACATTTCTTCACGTTGAATTTCATCTCCCATTTCTGACTCCATTTCCAAATCTTGTTGAGGTCTTCTTGCAGCTCCTTGCAGTCTTCACTGTTTCTTATATGTCTTTGCAGTTTAGCATCATCTGCGAACAGGCTCATGTAGCTGTTTATTCCCTCTGGCATATCATTAATATAGACTAGGAAGAGTACTGGTGCCAAAACCGACCCCTGGGGCACTCCACTTTCCACCGCTCTCCATTCCGATCTAGTGTCCTTAACCACGGTTCTCATCTCTCTTCCTCTTAAGTAGCTTTCCATCCAGCACTTCATCTTCCCTCTCACTCCTCCTTTATTTTCTAGTTTCCACAGCAGTCTTGAATGTGGAACTTTGTCAAATGCCTTCATTAAGTCTAGGTAAATGCAATCCACCCATCCGTCTCTTTCCTGTAATTTGTCCGTCACTCTTGAGTAAAAGCTCATCAAGTTTGTCACACATGAGCGGCCTTTCCTAAACCCATATTGATTGTTTGTGATTAGATTATGTTCTAGAAATCTCACCCATTGTTCTTTTATTAATTTCTCACATATTTTGCATACTACACTGGTCAGAGACGATCACCGGTCTGTAATTTAGGGGTTCTTCCTTTTTTCCACTTTTGTATATAGGTACCACTTCTGCCCTCTTCCACTCCCTAGGCACTGTGCCCGTTTTAATTGAGCACCTAATGATGTCATATATCAGGCCAACTAGCTCATTACTGCATTCTTTAAGTATAAAACCTGAAACTCCATCCAGGCCCACGGCCTTCCCTTCTTCCAATTCCCCCAATAGTTTTTTTATCTCCTCTTTATCTATTTTGACCTCTTCCATATATACATCTAAGTTGTTTTCTTGTGGTTTATTAAATAATGACTCTTTGGTAAACACTGCTGGAATTTTTTGTTAAATAATTCCGCCATGCCTTTGGGATCCTCAATCCCTACATTCTCTTCAGTCAGTCTTTCAATTGTTTCTCTTGATTTAATTTTTCCATTTATAAATCTATAAAATAGTTTAGGTTGTTCTTTACACTTTTCCACAATATCCTTTTCGTATCGTTTCTCTTCTTCCTTTCTCACTTTCACGTACTCATTTCTCGTTGCCTTAAAGTCTTCTCTGTTTCTTTGATTTTTGTTTCTTTTTAATCTTGACCACGCTTTGTCTCTCTTTTCTTTTGCCTTTGCACATCTTGCATTAAACCAGTCCTTTTTAGCCCTCTCCCTCGGTCTGTATTTTGGTACGAACTTCATAACACCTGTGTTGTACGCCTTCATGAAAATATCATACTTTCCTTGAACTTCGCTTGTACTCATTAACTCTTTCCAATCCATTTCACCAAAAACTTTTTGAGGTTTTCCACCATAGTGCCATATGATCTCTGATGTCTGGCACTTTTTTTTCCACTTAGTCACTCAATCATTCCACACTTGAAAAGTCAAATTCCATTTTGCCATGGTAGGTGTGCATGAGTTGACCATCTCCACACAGCCTGATTGAATTACCCTCATTTTTCATTAAGATCTATTACAGAATTACCTCATTAAGGCTTGAGGTGTTTAATTTGTTCAATGGAAAACAGTTGAAGGGTGCCCAGAATAGGTATGAGTGCATGAGATTGCCAGATACCCCCTAACTTATCTCATCTCACACTCAGGATCCAGGTGTCATGGCCTCAGCATCTAGCACAAGCGCTAAGAACCTTTTTGTCGACTCAAAAACTCGTCTGGCTGAACGAGTTCAAGTTAATGTTAACAACATGGGCTCCATCTGCCGACAGGTTAACCGTGGATCTCAGTCAGCTGATATGCTCACCCATTCTGCCCGGAACATGGCTCTTCAGGTTAGATGTCATACATTGGTGGTCATTGTAAAATATTGTTATGAATAAATTTTGAGTAGGCCATACCTTAAGAACAACATTTTTTTGTATTTTTTGGTCTAAAGTGAAATGTTATTTTTTATAGGTCATTTTACTTACTCATATTATTGTCGACATTAAGTGAAGACTTATTATATTAAATTTTACTGATCCATTTGCAAACTAGAATGTGCTTGTCTTCAAATGGATCTTATTGTAAAAATTTAATATAATAAGTCCTCACTTAATGTCAACAATAATACGAGTAAGTGAAATGACCTATAAAAAATAACATTTCACTTTAGACCAAAAAATACCAAAAAAAAGTTGTTTTAAGGTATGGCCTACACCTGTTCCCCTCCCCCATACTCATGGGTACACCACAAAGTTACATACTAGAGCATGCGTCCTTATCCCATTGCAGCAGCCGTGAGTGTGCCCAGTTCATCCAAACCCAACGACTTCACACACCTCACTCCCACCTAGTTTCCTGGCCCCACCATTCATTATTAATCCCTAAAGGGTGGGCAGCGGGTTTTCCGCTCAAATTTTGAAGTTTGCGTGGGGATTTTTGGGTCAGCGTGACGCCTAGGCTGCCACATAACTCCTCAGCACCATTCTCAGTGTTTCTGTGACTGTAACAATGACAGGAGGAGAATTTTTTGGATTTTCCTCGTCTGATTCTGTGCCTTAGTATCCACAGCCAGCGTCCCCAACTCCTTATAAGCCGCTCCCAAAAGAGCTCTCAGTGCGAGCGCAATAAAGTATATTCCAGAGTTGCCAACTAGCAGGTATAGGGTCACAGGGCCCATGAAGCTTGAGCTATTCTTTCAATTATCGTAAATTAGCTGTGTTTCTCTGGGGCTTGTAACAATTACACTTCAATACAATAAGTGACACTATTGTTAATATAAATGTAGCTGATCATTCTCATTGTTATATTTATTGGTAAATGAGAAAAATATAAGTGCCGTCTGGCAGCCTCTCCTCATCCGAAATCATTCTTGCATGACAACCGTGTGACATCAAGCAAAAATGGGCTTTTTTTTATTTTATTTACATTACAATATTTGCTGAGTACCTGCTTTGGGTGTATCAGTGTCACCTTCGGCGAAATTCATCAAAAACCTTAGGGCGTCAGGGCCAGTCAGGCATCTCAACAACCCCCCCACCCCTCCAAGACAAGGAAGGTTTGAGTTTCCGTGAGGTCACCGGCTTCCGCTCCCAGCATATTATACTCTACCCTCAGCTGACTGCTGGTTGTTGTGTGAGATGAACCAAGATCTTGGGTCTTGCCACTACCAGGAGCGTGGGCAGGTCAAAGGTGATGCTGTTAAAGGCCAGGAGTTGTGGGTCGGAGGGAAACACTATTGGACAGAAGCCAGTGTCATACACAGACAAAAAACAAAGGAGGCTCACTTTCCGCCAAGATGCCTGGCGTCCAAATGTTTTTGATAAATTTTGCCGAAGGCGACTTTTTTTTTTTTACGTCATGACCTATTGTGCTGGTAGGCTTCTTCCCGGTGGATCCTGATGGTCGGCCCAGGGCTTCTTCCCAGTGGGGCCTGATGGTCGGCCCAGCCCGTTTTGGCGCAGGCAAATATTTATAGTGGCACCGTTTTGCATTGGCTCATGCTGCCCTCCCGGAGCACATCTTTAATCCTAGAATCTAGAGTCTGGGTTGATGGGTGGTGTTCTGGACAGCTTGTGGGTAGTTTTAAGCCACTCAGCGGCGGCTGAAAAATCCCAGCTTGGTGGCACCGGGCGGGGATTGAACTTGCGTCGTCCTGAACGTGGCGCCGTCACGCTATCCATTCAGCCACCGCCTCCCAACTTATGCCCCCAAAGCTGATACTCAGCATATAATGTAATGTAAATAATTTTTTTTTTTTTTAATCATTTCTGCTTGATTTCACCAGTCCTTCATGCAAGAACGAATTTGGATGAGGAGAGGCTGCCAGACAGCATTATATTTTCTCTTGTTTACCAATAAATAAAACAACAAGAATTATCAGTTACATTTTAATTAACAATAGTGTCACTTATTGTATTGAAGTGTAATTGTTGCAAACCCCAGAGAAACACAGGTAATTTGCGATAATTGAAAGAATGCCTCAAGCTTCGTGGGCCCTGTGACCCTGTCGCTGGTGGTGACACCTGCTAAGAATGAATATACCTCATAAGGAGAGAGGTGAAAGTGACTTTTTCAAGCCTTGAAAGTGGTGTTAGTGGTGAAGACAGTGACAGCAAAAGCGTTGAATTCCATCTCTGTTTTATCAGGAAGGTTGAGCCCCGTTATTGTACAGCCTCGCTTTGCTGGCCTCCTGTAGATCAATTTCATAATGGATTTTTTTTTTTTTTTTTTTTTTTACAGTAGAGGAGATAGTTCAGGGGCAAAAAAAAAAAGGGAAACAATAATGAAAAAAAAAGCCTGCTATTCGCTGCTCCTTTAAAAAGCTGAGAGGAATGGTTGAAAGGTTGGTCAATTTTGGGAGGAGAGGTGTCCAGATTCCCTCCTCTTGAAAGAGTTCAAGTCGTAGGCAGGAGGAAATACAGATGAAGGAAGATTGTTCCAGAGTTTACCTGCGTGAGGGATGAAAGAGTGAAGATGCTGGTTAACTCGTGTGTGAGGGGTATGGACAGTAAAGGGATGAGCTTGAGCAGAAAGTCATGTGCGGCAAGGCCGTAGGAGAGGGGGAGGCATGCAGTTAACAAGTTCAGAAGAGCAGTTAGCGTGAAAATATCGATAGAAGATAGAGAGAGAGAGAGGCAACATGGCGGCAGAATTTAAGGAGAGCTGATGAGACGAAGAGCCTTAATTAGGCCCGTACCAAGAGTCATGAAGGTTTAGCGACGAAGATCAAAGGGAAGGACCGTGCGTACCTATAGTCACTAGCATTTTTGGATCGAAGGTCTGCGGGAGAGATGAAGGGAAGGCAAGGTCTACCCCGTGTCTTCCCTTTTTCCTTCGAGGAAAATTATGTTTATTTTCCAAATAGTTGTGGTTGAGTTAAAACAACCTGAGAAAATATTTTCCCTAATTGGAAAGTCGTATATTATTGATGCAGCGAATATGTTTGTCTTGTTTACAACAACAGCACGGGCCTTCAAAGCGCGTGTTGTTGTTGTAAACAAGACCAGCCAGGTGGGAACCATCTGTAGCTCACATTCTCCAATGATCTACGGTTTTTCAAATTCTTTCTCATTTCAGTTAAGACAACTGGCTCTACAAGTGCAAATAAGGGTATCTTAATGATTTACTGCATGTAAATAATGATTAATAATGGAAAAAAACATGAAATAGTAAATAATGACTGTTGAACGCGATGCTAGGCTATTTCGAATATTAGGCTACCCATGTTATTTATACATGCAACATCAAAATTCCTTATGTATAGACACTTGCAGAGTCATATGTCACTATATGTACCTGAATGAGATGAAATATGAGTATCTGAAAGGCTATAGATCGTTCAAGTATGATCAGACTACAGTACCCTCTTGAGTTTCGCGATCCACGAGTTTCGCGGTTAGTACTAAATTCTTACCATCCCGAGTTTCGCGCATTATCACCCCGAGTTTCGCGCTGCTTTGACACGTACGGGTCACGTCTACTTACCATCGGCATCATGCACGCTACCTTTAAAGGTAGTATCACACTGGACGTTTTCCTCCAGACATTGTGGCTATGGCAAGAGAGAGAGAGTGAGAGAACAGGTCGTTTTGATGCCGCAGTTGAAGGCGGCTGCCTTACGATTGGCTGACAGTTCTGAAAACACGCTTATAATTCGCTGGGAGTCCGATGACGTCATCGCCAACGCTCACGCTATCAGCGGCTTCACTGCCTTAAGGCAGTGTCACAATGGCCATTTTCGTCCAACTGTTGGGGCTACAGGCAACGCCCGTACGCCCAACCGGGAGCAAGTTCATGGTTATCCATAAGCTGGTGTCACACAGGGCTTTTTTCTTCCCACTGAGTTGGCGCCAGCTAAGGCAACCGGCAACTCCGACTTCTCCAGGTGTGCGTCACACACGGCCAAGGTCGGTTGCCCGTATCCACATCCACAACGTAAACAAAGCACTTGCCCTGTATCAACATGGCGTCGTCTGCTAAAGTAAGGGCTGTCGCAGCTTGTGCTGCCATTACCCAAGTTATGGACTTGTTGCTGCAGTTAAATGGAAGGATGTTTCTGACAAACAGAAACGACTTCACCATTTCTTGAGTGTGTTTGAACGTATTTGGTGAGTGGCTCACATGAACCAAACCTAGCTCTTGGCAAGAAGAGAGCAGTCGTCTTTAACACTGCTCTCTTCTTGCCATTGGGTATGTTTGGTTTGTATGAACCACTCATCAAATAAGTTCTGACACACTCTAGGAAATGGCAAAGCCATTATTGTTTGTGAGAAACATCTGCCATGGTTCATGATGAGTCTGGTGTGTGTGTGTGTGTGTGTGTGTGTGTGTGTGTGTGTGTGTGTGTTGTTACTCGATCGGAGTCTAGACAGGTGGGTTGGCCGCTCACGCGCAGTGGTGAAAATGAGTACTGGCATGGAGGAACCACAGGCAAGCATGCCACACCCACAACAGCTTCTTCCTTCCATTTAACTTCAGCAACAAGTCCATAACTTGGGTAATGACAGCACAAGCTGTGAGAGCCCTTACTTTAGCAGATGACGCCATGTTGATACAGAGCAAGTGCTTTGTTTACATTATGGATGTGGATACAGGCAACCATCCTTGGCCGTGTGTGACGCACACCCGAAGGAAAATTTGGATTTACCGGTTGCCCTAGCTGCCGCCAACACGGTGGGAAGAAAAGGGCTCAGTGTGACACCAGGTTACGGTCAACCGACAACTCACTCCCGGATGGGCACACAGGCATTGCCAGTAGCCACAATGGTTAGAGGAAAACGGCCAGTGTGACACTGCCTTAAGGCAGCGAGTCCGCTGACCGGGTGAGCGCCGGCGATGACGTCATCGGACTCCCAGCGAATCATAAGCGTGTTTTCAGAGCTCAGCCAATCGTAAGGCTTCATCTGTGGCTTTAAAACGACCCGTTCTCTCTTCCTGTTTTCTTCCTTTTTCCAAGGTATGTTTTTGAGATAACAAGGGAGTAAAGGAGGAAAAAAATTAAGCTCCGGGGGGCAGCATGAGCCAATTAAAATGGTGCCACTATAAAAAGTTGGCTGCGCCATGGCGGGCTCGAGGCCGACCATCAGACCCAGATGGATAGTCTACCGGCGCCATAGCCCACATGTAAAAAAAAAAAAAAAAAAAAAAAAAAAAAAAAAAAAAAAAAATCCATGAGTCAGAACAGATAAGCACTTTTTCAGTGTTTTCAATATCTTGAATTTCGCAGTACTCGAGTTTAGCGCTATACCTTCGGAACGAAGCGAACGCGAAACTCGAGAGGGTACTGTATACTGTTTGATATACAAGTTGTTTCTTCGTGTCTTTATATGGTATATTATCGATGCAAATCTTCTGTTTGCGGTTCATATACGATGGTTTGAGGATTTTTTGTATACACAAGCATTCAAATATATCACTGAAAATAAAGTTGATCTTCACACAATCACAAACTCACAATGCGCAGGTGCCACATTTACATTCGCGAGTGGACAGACGGAATGAAACAGACTATATTATGGCTGTAATAACACCATGGAGGTATTTTACTATCTCCATGAATAGCACTGTGTGTGGGTATGTGTGTGTGTGCATTATATCTGGTAGGTGGAAAGTAAGCTGCAGTGTGTGTATGTGCATTATATCCTAGTTTACCTTCCCGAGTGATTTGTGGTAAGGATTGAAGGCACGGTCTGAGGCCGTGCCTACATTGTCGAAGGGAAGATACGCGGCTCGACCTACATGACTCTTGGTACGGGCCTGAGACTCTACTCTGTCCAAGAGATCTGTGTGAGTGGAGCCACCCCACACATACGAGGGCGGACAAGGCCCCTGTATATGGATAACAACTGTGTGAGGGAGAAGAACTGGCGGAGACGATACAGAACGCCCAACCTCGAGGAAGCTGATTTAGTGAGATAAGAGATGTGAAGTTTCCAGTTAAGATTTTGAGTTAAGGATAGACCGAAGATGTTTAGCGTTGAAGGTGACAGCTGAGTGTTGTTGAAGTGGTTAACTGGGAAACCTTAGGGCTAGGTGAGGGCCAAATCTCAGAGTGGGAGCCTAGAGGACAGGGGAGCCATGTAGAGCTGACCTACAATAATTTAGTTAGAGTAATAGCAGAGGGTCAGAGACAGCATATCCCTTACCAAGCACGTAGAAAGGAAAATAACGACCTTAAATGGATGACTCGCAGACTCAAGCATGAGATTGGCTTGAAGAGAGGAATTTATAGGAAAATAAAGAATGGGGAAACCCACCTCAGGGGTAGGTATGTTGAACTAACCATCGGTGAAGAAGAACACCCACCTAGCAAAAAGGAATTATGAGATTAGGGTAGCCAACGAGGCCAAGAGCGATCCCAAGGGCTTCTTTGAATTATGCAGAATGAAAACAAGGGAGAGAATTGGACTGTTGAAAACAAACACAGGAAAGCTCGTCGAGAACGGGGAAGACATGAGTAAAATGTTTATTGACTATTTCCTCTCAGTTTTCACACAGGAAAATCTAGCAACCATTCCGGAGAGAGTTCAGGTATATGAGGGAGAAGATGACAACAAGGTGAGAGATGTGACCATCACCAGGCAGGTAGTCCAGGATGAGATTCGTAGGTTAAAGAAAAAAAATCGCCAGGCCCAGATGAAATATTCCCACGTGTCCTGAAAGAATGCAAGGAGGTTCTCAGTGGCCCACTTACCGATGTAACACCAATTTTCAAAAGGGAAACAAGTCAGCCACCTCAAATTATCGCCCAATTAGCTTAACATCAGTTGTAGGCAAGATGTTGGAGTCATTTATAGCCAGGAGCATTTGGGACCATCTAGAGAAGCATAGTTTAATTCATGACTCACAGCATGGGTTCACGAAAGGTAGGTCTTGCCTTACTAATTTGTTATCCTTCTACACTAAAGTAATTGAGGCAGTTGACAGAGATGAAAGCTATGACATACTATACAGGTAACTCTTGAGTTACGCGAGTTTGGTTCACGCGTTTATGAAATAACGCGGGGTCCAAAATCCAAATAAATGTTTAATTTACACGTTTTTTCACTTATACGCGATATTTTATGAAGTGGCCACCAGATGTCTCACTCAACTGGGCTCACACGGCGCCGCGGCCACACAGCTGAGCTCAGTTCTTCCCGCGCGCCATTTGAACAACAATACAGTACCCATGCTGCCACGCTACTCAACAATAGGGGTGGGCAGGTACCGGTACCAGTACCGGAACTAACGGTACCAGCTATACGGTACAGTACCGGTACCAGACTGCTCGGTACCGGTACCAATACTAGCCAGTCGCTCATGGTGTCCCTCATTTCTTCTTCACACAAGTGAGGCTGAGACTGAGTGCCTGAGTGGGTATCTCGTTGATATTGATATTCTCTCTCTCTCTCTCTCTCTCTCCACTGAATGAAGTGAATATTTATTTTTCGACATAAACCTACCTCTTGTTTGATTTACATTGTTTTTGATTTACGCGACCTCTTCAAGGACACAATATTCGCGTAAATCAAGAGTTACCTGTATCTAGATTTCAGTAAAGCGTTTGACAAAGTCCCCCATCATCGCCTGTTACTAAAATTACAGGCTCACGACGTAGATGGGAAAGTCTTGAACTGGATCAGGGCGTGGCTTAGTGGTAGAAAGCAGAGGGTGTAAATCAATGGTAAAAAATCTGAATGGGGCAGTGTTACAAGTGGAGTCCCACAGGGGTCGGTGCTGGGTCCGCTGCTTTTTATCATTTACATCAATGACTTGGACACAGGAATTAGTAGTGATGTCAGTAAGTTCGCAGATGATACCAAGATCAGTAGAGTAATCCAATCAGACCAAGACGCTACTGTTCTCCAGGATGAGCTTGACAAACTTTATGATTGGGCGGGAAAGTGGCAGATGGAATTCAATGTCGGGAAGTGTAATAGTCTGAGTGTAGGTAGGAATAACCCCTCACATAATTACTTAGGAGTCTTAGTGAGCACTAACCTTCGTCCAAGGGCCCAGTGCATTCAAGCTAAGAATCGTGCAAACAAGGTAGTGGGTTTCATCTCGAGGAGCATAAGCAATAGGAGCGCTGAGGTCATCCTCAAACTTTACTTAGCTTTAGTTAAACCTCACCTTGATTATGGGGTCCCGTTCTGGCCACCCTACTATAGAATGGATATCAAGATGTTAGAATCGATCTGTACAGAGAAGGATGACAAAAATGATTCAGGGTGTGAGAAACTTGCCTTATGAGGATAGACTTAAGCATTTAAATCTACACTCTCTAGAAAAGCGAAGGTTGCAAAGAGACCTTAATTAACGAGGTCTATAAATGGATGAAGGGCTTTAGTAAAGAGGATGTCAATAGGGTTCTGGTAGTAAAAGAGCAAGGTAGGACACACAGCAATGGTTTCAAGTTAGACAAATTCAGATTCAACAAAGACATAGGCAAGAATTGGTTCACAAATAGAGTGGTGGATGAATATAACAGGCTTAGCAGTCATGTTGTGGGTGCCAATACCAGAGATACATTCAAGGAGAGATTGGATAAATTCATGGATAGTGAGTTAAGGTTGGGTTAGGATTACAGGAGCTGCCTTGTATAGGCCAACCGGCCTCTTGCAGACTCCTTACGTTTTTATGTTGTGTCGAGTTGATAGGTGGAGAAATTGGGTTTTTGAGGCATTGCAGGACACAAGGTTCCTTTTACCCCAATCGGAAATGATAGCAAGGTCTGAGGTTAACCCCTTAATGACGTTGATGCCGCTGGCGTCATATACTAGTTCTTTCAGACGTGGGCAAGGAGCATGATGCCAGCGCCGGAGAGCGAGAAGCTATCTGGATTTGAAGGCCGCACGTAACTAGGTTTCTGTCAATGCTAAGTGACTAACTGGCATCTCTTTTGTCCCTTACCACCACTGCATGCTAAAAATAGCCTACAGTTTCTGCCTACGCATCATGGCATCTGTAGAGCGATTATATGTTCCCACAGCCGATCTGTTTCGGCGGTCTTCCATTAGTTTCTGTTTGTTGCGTGTGTGCTGAGCATAGTCTTGACACCTCCACTTATATACGTGATGTTTTAGATCAATGGTTACCAAACTGGGGGGCACGCCCCCCTGGGGAGGCGTGAGCTGGATACAAGGGGGGCGTGATTCTGTTTGCCAAAAATTGCAGTTTTGCAAGAAATACACACACACACACACACACACACACACACACACACACACACACACACACATGTGAGTTTGTTTGCAGATGATGCAAAGCTGTGCTATGTTATGCTGACTGCTCTTCTGAACTTGCTAACTGCATGGCTCCCCTCCTCCCGTTGCCCCGCTGCACACGACTTTCTACTCATGCTCATCCCTATACTGTCCAAACCCCTTATGCAAGAGTTAACCAGTATCTTCATTCTTTCATCCCTTACACTGGTAAACTCTGGAACAGCCTTCCTCCGTCTATATTTCCTCCTTCCTTTGACTTGAATTCTTTCAAGAGGAGAGTATCAAGACACCTCCTCCCGAAATTGACCTCTCTTTTGGCCACTCATAACTTCTGTCTCTGTAGGAACGGCAATTAGAGGGCTTTTTTTTTTACACCTTTATTTCTTGCCCTTGAGCTGTTTCTTTAGCTGTAAAAAAGAAAAAAAAGGCTGAAATATTATTATTTTAGATTTGATGTTGTTACAAAAAGACTGATGAGTAGTTTTCCAAGCATTAACTTGTCATAAGTGTCAACAATGAAATTTCTCAGTAATTAAATGTAACAGTCGGTGCAAGATGCCAAATAACTTTTTTCTTGCGTGGATGATGTTCACAAAAAGAAAATTAACAAGGGGCAAAAATTACTTTTCTCTTTTCAAGTTATGAAGCCATGGATGGTCCTGGCCTGATTTGAGGGACTGCAGAAAAGGAGAATTTAGTACAACGTTGCCAGATTGTCTCGCTCAGCCTTTTATATATACCAAATTCTGACCCAAACACTGTCTTGCGGACCCCAGTAAGGAGATTCACTTATAATTATCGTTAAAATAGTTAATTCCTGATGTTTCTTGGCAATAGTTAGGCGTCAGAAACCGGTAAATACTATGCTCTGAGTACGATAATCTGGCAACGATGTTTTAGTATTATGAGTGTGAATATACAATGTTATATTACCTTGATTTCTGGTCACTCTTTTGTCTTAGACTGTACCCTCTTTTCTTGGAGGGACCCTGCATATGATGATTACCATTGAGTAAGGAAAACTTGAACATGTTTTTGCACTTACAGGAGCATGCACTCAAGAGCTCAGAGGAAAATTTACACAGGCTGAACATCCTGCTGACACATCTTGGTTACCAGCAAGAATCCATTCAGCGGTCAGCACATGCCCTTGAGAATGTGAAGGAGCAGGTACAGTACCAGGTGACTTAGTTCTAGACTGTTCTGCATATCTCTAATACAGTGGTTCCCAAACTTTTTATGGTCATTACCCACTTTTCATACATGATCCTTGCCCATGCCCCCCCCCCACACACACGCACACACAACCATAACCCGTGACTACAGTGACTACATTCCTACACTCGCTAGGTCCATATAAAAAACACTCTAGCATTTCCTGTAATTATGCAGAGTTTACTTACCATTAAAGGGGTGCTGATGTCAGCTTAAGTTCATATAACATTTAAGTATTCACAGGTGGGGTCAAACGGATTATATGGGGAGGCACACACGGTGATCAATGTTGCAACTGTGAATGTGTGGATAACTGAATAATTTGAACATCCTTGCTCATACTCAAGAATCAAGACCAGGTTATCATACAAAATCCATAGCTTAGGAAGAACTATGTTGAGTTAAAATTATCTACTACCCTAAAACATCTCCATGTCTTGTTATATGGCAAGAACACAGAATCAGACAGAATAAGATAATTACACAGACCAAAAAAAAAAAAATGGGACGCATTACTCACGTGCCTGGCAGCAAGACATTGCACAAACTTGAGCTGAACCTGTAAGTTCCCTCCACTAGCTGCCTACCCGCTAAACCCCTTTGGTTTTATCTGTACACACGACCCTCAATTTAACGGACCCCAGTTTAACGGATTTCGGATTTAACGGACCACAAAATCTCAACGGACACCGGCTTTAGAAACGTCATAACCCTAAACAGAAGGCAATCGGGCCGTGTCGTGAGGCCGCGCCGCACAAATTACACCCACACACACTGCCTCATGACCTCTAGCTCCACCCACTTTTCAGCTGCCAGACAGGACGCATCGTATAGTGTGTGTCCGCCTTTATGGGGAAAATTGAAAACTGTCGACATCTTGCGCTTGGCCACCCATCCGGGCGGCCAAGCGCACGTGTGCAGACAGCCCCGGCCATGCGCCGGGCCCGGCCCCAAACAGCTGACGGGTGGCTGATGACGGTGATGGCGATGATGAGTGTCGGCGGCGAGGCCCTCGCATCGGTGGCACCCGAACGGCATCCCCATCGGGGCCCACGCGTGTGTGGCTGTGTTTATTATGGGTTTGGGCTTCTCAATTTGCCAATGCCCATCCTCCACATGTTGCACGGGACCCCTTTCCTTTCTTCCATCTCTTCTTTTTGAAAAAGAAGAGATGGAAGAAAAGAAAGAAGTCCTGCACAACATGTGGAAAACAAGAATTAGCAAATTGAGGAGCCTGGGCCCACAATAAACACAGCCACACACACACACACGGGCCCCAACGAAAGCACCGCCTGGGCGGCGCCAATGCGGGGGTCACGCCGCCGACACCCACCATTACCACCACCATCATCAGCCGCCTGTCAGCTGCTCAAGCCCGGCATGCAGCCGGGGCCGCTCGCACACATGCGCCTGGCCGCCCAGATCATAAAAAAATAAATGTTCTGAGCTAGAAGGGAGGCTGGGTAGATTTGTCCGGTGTGACACCGGCTAAAGAAATATCAAAACCATATTTTCAAGCAACAGACTTTTCAAGCAACGGACCACCTGTCCCCCTTTTAATCCATTAAATCGAGGGCCGAGTGTACATAGCCTCAGAATATGGCCCCATGCATTCTGTTATATGGCCCCTAGTTTGGGAACCACTGCTCTAATAAAACTCTTTTATTTTACTGAGATCTGGAATTCATTTAAGAACCAGACAGGGTGATGTAGGGGTATACCGTACTATTAGTGGAAAAATATTATTGAAAAATCCAGTTTAAATCTTGAAGGTAAGACTGGGCCAGAAATATCCCTCAGGGACCGGGCTATCTATGACACACAGCCCAATTTTGCACAAGGCAACTAAGTACCTTTTTTGGGCCTTTCAACAAAAACTTTCATTTTGTACGAATCACCCCAATAGCGGGGATGATTCGTACATGTTACTTTCACCCCCAAAAAATTCATTTCAAATTATGATAAATGAGATATTAATGTCGTAAATTATATAAACACATATAAAGTGCGGCCCCGCTGCACTTGACTTTCTACTCATGCTCATCCCTATACTGTCCAAACCCCTTATGCAAGAGTTAACCAGCATCTTCACTCTTTCATCCCTCACTTTGGTAAACTCTGGAACAATCTTCCTTGAACTCTTTCAAGAGGAGGGTATCAGGACATCTCTCCTCCCGTATTTGATCTTGCTTTCGGCCACCTCTTTTGTTTCTTTTTTAGGAGCAGCGAGTAGCGGGCTTTTTTTTTATTATTGTTTTCTTTTTTGTGTGTCCTTGAGCTGCCTGCTTTGTAAAAAAAAAAAAAAAAAAAAGAAGTAAAATAATATGTTTTGAGGCATGACTACCTTATCTTGGCCACCCTTATTCCATGTCTTCTTCACCCCTGCAGTACCAACCAAACGTACTATAAATGAGATTTTGCTGGGTGGAATAAAACAAACATGCATCTTATATTGTTCTATTATCCAAACAGTGCAAAAATATACCTAGTTTTAACTACCCTATTTTCTGACACTGCCTCATTTCATGTTAAATGAGGACAGGGGATTACTTAGCTTAACTATGTTACAAAGTCTATAAACTTCACAGCACACGTACAATACTACAAATATTCACTAAACATCATTACATGTACAGTATGACATTTAAATTGCATTCATAAAATATTTGATTTCTCCTTCCATTTGAACCATGTAACTGTAATTTTTGCCAACTATTATACACCTGATACTTACCTTTCTTCCTATTAATTACAACTAAACTATTATGTAGCTTGAGTTTTATCTTGTTTGAACGTAAAAACAAAATATATAAGAAATTTGCGTACGCTAAACCCCCTCACTACATTGTACGGTAAGGCCCCTCGTACACGTGTTACCCTCCAACTAGTATCACAGCAACCACATTGGATAAAAGTTTAAGTATATCGTCAAATATCACGTAAATATGCCTAATATTCATATTCAATACCTTACCAACGGGATCACGCCCCATTCAATATGACAGAACACTATGATATGAATACCTAAAGTTACATAAACTGTCACAAAAAACGAAAATCTTATCTCCTATTCACAAGCGGCGTGCCATGGTAAACAAAAGCAGCCATCTTGTTCATCGTCATCATGTCCACTCAGTGTTTTTTTTTTTTTTTTTTTTTTACAGGAGAGGAGACAGTGCAAGGGTGTAAAAAAAAAGAAGAAAACAATAATGAAAAAAAAAAAAGCCCACTACTTACTGCTCCTAAATAGAATAGAGTGGCCAAAAAGATAAATAATTTTTGGGAGGAGAGGTGTCCTGATACCCTCCTCTTGAAAGAGTTCAAGTCGTAGGCAGGAGGAAACACAGATGAGGGAAGATCATCGTTGCTAATACTGCTCTGCAATAAGTTCTCTCTTTTTAACGCCGATTATACGGTCCACCCCTTGTACGGTATTCCCCCACATCACCCTACAGATGCATTTACTTCCACTGTATTCTTACCATTGACATTCAGAAAATGGAGTTTTGTTGTACTGGAGAGAGAGAGAGAGAGAGAGAGAGAGAGAGAGAGAGAGAGAGAGAGAGAGAGAGAGAGAGAGAGAGAGAGAGAGAGATTTACATAGATATTCAGACCACATGCACAGACCCTATGGTCCAGTCTAGGTGGTCTATCCTTCGACCTGAGTGAAATCCTATTAAATTTAATGTTTAATACCACCATGACTTTTCATTTTGACCAGTGAATATCAAGTTGAAGGAAGTGATCGATGGTCGAGCTTGTTTTTAAACAAATTAATCATACTGCAAGGGACCACTGAAGGTGGGAATTTATTCCATGCTCGCACTACAATGTTGGTGATGAAAAATTTGGTGCAGTCTGAATTTATTTAGTTTTGTGCCATTATTTCTCGTTCGGAATGTGTCATCGATTAAAAACAATTTGGATTTGTCCACATTTGTAAAAGCATTGAGTATTTTGCAGCGTTCGATCAGTTTTCCATGGAGGTGACATTTCTCAAGAGAGAGCAGCTTAAGGGAAGAGTCTTTTGTCGTAAGGTTTGTTGCGTATGGAAGAGATTATCTTTGTTGTCCTATGTTGCACATCTAATTTTGTACTGTCCTTTGCATGGCTGGGAGACCAAAACTGTGCTGCATATTCTTAAGGAGGTTTGACTAAACTATTCTACATTAGAGGTATTACATCTTTATTCTTGAATGAGAAGTTTCTCTTGATGAAGCCCAGCATTCTGATGGCTTTGTTTGCTACGTCAATGCATTGCTGTGAGAATTTGAGGTTTGACGTGATTTTGACACCAAGGTCCTTGGCACACTGAACATTTTTGAGTTTAATGCTATGCATTTCATTATTGAACCTCTCATTTTTTGTACCAATTTGAAGAACCTGGCACTTATATATATATGAAAGGACATCTCCCAGCTATCGGACCAAGCTGAAACTTCATGCAAATCTTCTTGGATCATTTGTCTTCATCAGTGAGGACCGAATTTCCAATCTTTGTGTCGTCAGCAAATCTACTAATGAGATTATTGAGTCCACCGTCGACGTCGTTGATGTAAATTATAAACAGCACTGGGCTGAGAACTAGAGTCCCTTGATAGAGAGAGTCCCGACAACACATCAACATCATTGATGTAAATTATTAACAGCACTGGGCTGAGAACTAGAGTCCCGACAACCTAAGATTTGGACGCCATTATTGGCCCTGTTTTCGCTGCGCTTTTTAAACGCTAGCACACACTCTCTTTTGTATTTCTGTTTCACAGCCATACGGGCCGTCCACTGAAACTGAGCACACTTGTGCCAGACCTGCACACCTTCCTCTAACAGCCAGCAGGGAGCCAGCAGCCAGCAAGTTCTGGGAAAGTAAATAAGAGACAGTTTGTTTCTACATCAACAGGTGTCGCCAACCCGCCATTACGCCCTTATACTTTACCATAATTTGGTCACCAGCCGTTGCAATGTGCCGTAAGGTGACAGGAGATTATTATTAGCCTTACGATCAGCCACTGTCTCAAGATAGGCACTCAATAACCCATGTAGCCTGTGATAACTATAGGCGTCATGGCGGGCTGCTGACAACCTTGAGAGGCGGCAGCACTCAGAGGGTACTGAGAACTTCACACAAGTCTGGGTGCTGCTCTTTGAGTGTTGCTGCTGTGATGGATGGATTTAACAATACTTATTGCTGTAAAACATTATCGGCAGCACCTACATATCCTTTCATCGCCTGACCCTTGCCTGCAGGGAGGGACGCTGCCTCCTAAACATCATGAGCCTTGATATACTTGTCATGGGCCACGTGGCCGACACACTACCCAAGCTCCATCAATGCAAAGGCACTTCGCTTCCTTTCCGTTACTTGCTTGCAGTAAACTTTAGCATATGGAGAGAAAATTAGTGTAAACTAATTATCTGGGGGTGGAGGGGGCACTGATTTCATTACTTGCCGTGCTGCTCTCTTTATTGTGTTAACCCCTTCACTATGGCCGGGCCGAAACAGCGCCACGCGACGTATCCGAGATCGCCACATGCACCAAATTTCAAATATCGCTATTGAATATAACAGGTTTTCAGCCATAAACTCACATAATCATCAGATATTATATATGAAAACATGCAGAATTAAATGGTGCACATAAAAAAGCTCACTATGGCCGGGTCAAAACAGCGCCACGCGACGTATTCGGGATCGCCACGCGCGCCAAATTTCAAATGTTGCTATTGAATATAACAAGTTTTCAGCCATAAACTCAACATAATCATCATGTATTATATATGAAAACATGCAGAATTAAATAATGCACATAAAGAAACATAAATTGATCAATAATTTTGAGATGTAAGTATAAATATAGAGATAAAATAACTCGTATATTGGCTAAAGCAAGCCAGGACGCAGTATGCGCGTCCTCGGATATGGTACGGGGCACGCAAGGACGCAGTATATGCGTCCTCGTGTTGAAGGGGTTAACAGTAATACACATACACACACACACACACTATTGCTGCAATAAATGTTCTGTGCAATTCCAAGGTATTGTGAAGATAAGTCATCACTGATTATAGTTCAATAACATTTAATTTAATTTAAATACTTATTGTTGATTTAAAAAAATAATACAGTAAAATACTGAGTCCATGTAAACGTGTTTCATGTTGCTTGAGGGTTAAAATAGCTAGGTTTAGAGAATACTGTAGGAAAATGTCTTCAACACATTATAATGACATTGGTACCCATGAAAATGAAGGCTGTACAACCTTATACATCAGGCTATTAAATAAAGATGGACTCATAACCCAACCTAGAGGAGTTTCTAGCTGAAGACCCTTCACATGAGCAAATAGTAACCTAACCTATCACCGCTGAAATAGTAATATTTCCCCGCATTTTTAAATCTCATAAATGAGTAATAATAATGGAAATGGTTACCAGAGTGATGATTAGCAAATACAATCTAAACAAATAATGTTTTAACTTTTTGAGTGAGTTGGGTGTGATTTTAAGAGTTTTACCAAGACAGGTATGGCTCACCAAAAGCTAGCTTCTGTTCACTAAACTCTTGTAACACGTCCAGTCTATTAGACTGTGGCCTTGATGAGACTGTGAAATATCCATTGTGAGTCTGTAATAACAGCTAGAGCCCTGTGAGTGAGATCACACCCAACAATTTTGGCCATAAGGGCCACAGCTTCCCTCATCAGCTTCGATGTCTGGATCTGATGTATACTTACTTGGTATACTTGGTGTAGTTCAGAGGCCTTGCCTCATAGCCATGGTGGTCCACCGCTGCTCCCAATCCTAGCCTCCCTAGCCTTTAGGGCCACCTGATCAGGTATTGTGTTTGAGGTTCGCCACCCAGCGGTGTAGCCCGGCACTGGGGGTTCATCTGGCACTGTCAAGTGGAACTTGTCCAGGCTAGACTTGAATTTTTCTACTGGGCAGCCAGTGATATTCCTTACTCCTTTTGGTAGGGCATTGAAGATTTTCGGCCCCTCATGGACCAGACTTGCTGCCAGTAGGGTCCGGATCCTCTCTGGGGCTCGGTTTGGCAGGCTGGTCGTTGTACACTTACGACCACTTCTCTCAGTGGTGTGAGGCTGCAGTGCGAGGGGTTTGGGGTTAGGCACCTGGCCTTCCAGAATCTTCCATATGTAGATGGTGCGGTACCCTTCTTCATTGTTGGGAATAGAGCCCCAGCTCTCTAAGTCTGTCCCAGTATCCGAGGCCTCTCATCCCTGTAATCTGCCTCATGAAAGACCTCTGCACCCCTTCCTGTTGCTGAATTTCATCCTCGTGTGAGGCGACCACAACTGGCTGCAGTAGTCTGCAAGGGGTTGTATTAAGGCCTTCCAGAGGGTAAGCATGGGTAGGGGTTCCCTGGTGGCAAAGGTTCTCAGCACCCAGCCTGCCATGCCCTTAGCCCTTCTTACTGTTTCTGCAGCATGGTGATGGAAGGAGCAATCTTCGCTAAGGTATACACCCAGGCACTTTACGTTTCTTTCTGCGATTTCATGTCTTCCTTTTGTATAGAATTTGTTATCTTTTAGTTCTTGCTTTTGCCTGTGTCTTAGCATTTCAAACTTATCTTCATTGAACTCAATGTTATTTGCTGCAGTCCAGGCGTAGATGGTATCAAGGTTTTGTTGAAGGCGAGGCACATCTTCCGCCGTGGTGATGGGGAGGCTCACACTGGTGTCATCGGCAAATGAAGAGAGGAATGAGCCCTCCACTTCATTGCCAATGCCCCCCATGTGGATCAGGAAGAGGAGAGGGCCCAGGACTGACCCTTGAGGCACACCACTGATCACTGACGTCCTCTCTGATCTGTGCCCATCCACTCCACGGTGACTGCTTGGAGGCGCCTTGTGAGGAAGGCATGGATCCACATTCCAAGCTTGCCTGTTATGCCGAGGGGCTTGACCTTGTGTAGTAAGATGCCATGATCAACTTTATCAAAAGCTTTGGCAAAGTCAAGGAACATGACATCTACATTTTTACCCTCGGCCAGGTTGTTCAGAACCCGGTCATGATGAGCCAGGAGTTTTGACAAGCACAATCTTCCTTTCCTGAAGCCGTGCTGCTTGTCATTAAATAGGTTGTGGGCCTCCATGTACTCAACAATTTTGTTCCTGGCACATTTTTCAAATATTTTAATCAGGTGGGAGGTGAGGGCTACCGGTCTGTAGTTTTGGGGACAGCTCCTGTTTCCATCCTTATATATCGGACACACATTAGCTGTCTTGAGTAGTTGGGGGATTACTCCTGTGTCCAAGGAACATTGCCACAGTTTGCATAGTGGTTTTGCCAATGATTTGCTGCACTTCAGCAGTAGGATGGCTGGGACACCTGTCATGCCCCGAGAGTTTATTTTCTATTTTTCTATTTTCCTACACGTCCTCTGCATGTATTGAAACACACGAGAAATTAATCAAGACAAGGTGAGGGTATTCGCCGGCTGCCTGGGATTGAACCCGCGACCAACGTGATGGGAGAGCCACTCCTTACCAAGTCGGCCAAAGAGGTACCCCACTGGCTAAGTGGGTTATGGGAGGCTCGTTCATCAGGCATAGTCGCTGCACTACACACCATCTGGACCAGCTGCTGAGTTTATTCTTAATTCCTTTGTGGCCGTTTCGATGTCTTCTGGTGTGGTAATTCACTTTATTATGGCCTTCCTAAATATCTGCTGAAGAAACTACAACTTGTCATGAACATAGCTGAAAGGCAAATAAAGGGTCTGCTGCCACCTGGGAGAATAACACCTGCACTTGTAGACTTGCATTGGCTACCCATTAAGGCACGAATAGTCTACAAAATATGTGTCTTGACTTATCAAACAACGCAAGTTGGTAAACCTGGATATATGAGAAATTTACTACAGGATTTTCATCTGGACACCACCATGTCAGTGAGACACAGTGCAGAACAGTATAGACTCTATGAGCCAAGAGTCAACCTGGAACTGGGTTTCAGAGCATTTGAGAAGAGTGCCCCGTGGCTCTATAATGAGTTACCCGGGGATGTTAAGAACAGTGACAGTCTGGCAATCTTCAAGAAAGCGCTGAAGACTCACTTACTCACTAAATCCTACGACGTTACAAACATGAGGATTAAGGACAACTTCGGTGCTAATATTACTGTTATAATGTTGACGGCCCTGTGGAGCATTGCAATGGTGGTGGACCGGGGCCTGAAACCTCATCAACAGTAAACGATAAACGGTAAACTTTATACCCGTTACTCCTACATAAGAACATAAGAACACAGAAGTCTACAAGAGGCCAGTAGGCCTGTACGAGGCAGCTCCTTTGACCCTAAGCTCCCGTGTATCTAACCCCACCTAATATCGCTGTCCATGAATTTATCTAGTCTATTTTTGAATGTGACAATTGTATTGGCACTCACCACGTGACTGCTAAGCCTATTCCACTCGTCCACCACCCTGTTAGTAAACCAATTTTTGCCTATGTCCCTGTTGAATCTGAATTTATCCAGTTTAAATCCATTACTTCGTGTCCTACCCGGTTCTCTTACCAACAAAACCTTATGAATGTCCCCCCTCTGACAGTGTCGCTGTATCTGCCATGTTTATTTATGTCTCAGAGCAGTAAGTACCCACGAGTCTCTTAAGAAGGATCAGTTATGATAGGTCCCAGCAAATATGAAGGGTTTTAAATGTAAAGTATTGGGATTTAACCCCTTAACCCTGGGTCACAACATATGTCGATGTTACCTTAAAAAGTCCCTCACCCCAGGTAACGACATATGTCGTCCTACCAATTTTTGAAAAAATGTGCCAATATTTGTGGCTTTTAGAACATTCTGGGAGTGGAAAATTCCATCATCCATCATCCCGTGCACTCCCGCCCGCTTCCCGCCACCCCAAGCCACCCCCCAGGCTTTGTGAGTGTGGTATGTCCTGGCATGCTGGGAAGTGCCAATAAATGGGGGGAAACTACCCTTGTTTGCCCCCCCCAGTCTTCTTCATTGTCTGCATACCAGTCAAACAACACTGCCATCTTGAAGTCCAAGCTATGTACTTTCATATGCTGTTTGGTTTATTGCTTTATTTATTTTTTTTTTTTATTATTATTATTATTATTTTTTTTTTTTTCAAATATTTTCCCCAGGGCAACTTTTGCCCAAATATTCTAGGCTGCAGCACGAGACCGCTGAAAAACATGCCCGGGGTTAAGGGGTTAATAAGGATCTGAATATATACGAGACTTAAAAAATTACCTGATAGTGGGGAGGGTTAAGAAGGTCAAGCGAAAAATCTTCACCTCATACTCATAGTTCAAACCCGTTTATTATATTTTTTTCAAATGCCTCCCCAAATTGGGAGGTGCATCTTATAACCCCATGCGTCTTATAAGCCGTCAAATAAGGTATGTTTTTTTTAAATTGAAGAAACTTTATCACATCAAAAATGATATTCCAGACAACCAATGAAAAAGAAAATGTTACCCTTTAAACTAAGTGGAAATTACAAATTCTGATCACTATTTTTTATTGGGAATTATATAAGATGCATGTGTTTTTCCATCAACATTGGTCAAGATTTAACTGTAATATAGATATTTTCATTATTCTTTTTTATGTGGTTCAAATTATCTGAAACTTGGCAGTTAACATCTCAGTGTAGGTATAAACACGTAACATATTACAAAATCATGAGAATCTGTTCATACTTAATTAATGTATCCTGGACATTTTTCTTAACCCATACAGCCCCTCCGACCGCTCTGAGCCATCGCTTATATGTGTAACGCTCAGCCCCTCTGACAGCTCTCAGCCATCGCCACTTCTCGACCCTATATCTCTTTACATAATAGTCATAGGGTTGTAATATTCACACACATTATGAGTCAAGATGCAGGGCAACTTGGCAACTTACCTCCCACCACTCACATGTCACTCACAGTAGAATATCTGCATGCGCTCAGAACCTGCTTTGTGCCGGGAGTGTGCAGACATGTCAGACCACGCGGGGTGTAGAGGGCATACAACTCTCATCTAATGTACAAGTAAACCACTACCTGACATTTGATGCTGGCAGATGCCTGGCAATGCCTTCCTCTTTTTTCCTATAGCACCTGCAGGCTTTCTTCAGGGGTCTCTTTGATGACAGGCGAATATTATTTATAGTGAGCTGCCATGGCAAATGACTCCTTGGCCCATGTTACCCCCCGGTGCTCCTCTTGACCAAAGTCGCTGAAGTTAAGGTTGATTAAAGATCTGGGCAGCATGTAGGTAATCTTCTGCCACTCAGCATTGGATTGAAAAATTCGCAGGATTCAGTGGGACTCAAACCTAGGTCCACGGGCTCATCACACTTGGCCACCGCCTCCCCTGAGGGGAGTTATGTTCTGAATGTTCTGTGGCTATGGCGAGTGATTTTATGTGCTTCAGGTGTTATAACATCATGATTCCAATAGATATCCGAGAAAAATAAATATCAAAAAAATTGGAATGGGTCAACAGGTTAATGTAAGCTGCCTCAAAGATACCATTCAATCATTTCAGTTCATTCAATTCATTCAGTACAGTTTCTCTTGACTTCAGATTTCACAGCAGGATTACTCTCAGTGTAATTGAAGAAGGTTCATGTTGAAAGAATCAATTGGGAAAAAATGTTGAGAAAGAATCTGTGTCAATGACTTGGCTACAAAAATAAACTGGCTGAGTCGACAGAGTGACGGCACCGTGTTCAGGAGGACGCGAGTTCAATCCCCGCCCGGTGCCACCAAGCTGGGATTTTTCAGCCGCCGCCGAGTGGCTTAAAACTACCCACATGCTGTCCAGAAGACCACCTATCAACCCAGACTCTAGATTCTAGGATTAAAGATGAGCTCCGGGAGGGCAGCATGAGCCAATGCAAGATGGCGCCACTATAAACACTCGCCTGCGCCAGAACAGGCTGGGCCGACCATCAGGCCCCACCGGGAAGAAGCCTACCGGCGCAATAGGCCGCGATGTAAAAAAAAAAATAAAAAAAAATATGAGACTGCTGTATATTGTGTCAGACTGTAAGGAGTTCTTTTTAGATCAGCTCTAGATCATTGGTCAGGATCTGAATCTGGTCTGTATTCACTCTTCAAAAATAGAGCACCTGGAGGCAGATCAGCAGATTCTGTCTTTGGCAGCAGTTATTTTCATATTTATTTCTCCTATTCATCATATTTTCCTTGATGTCAGAGGGTCCCAAACAGCAGGTACTGGTGGTTGGTTAATATTGAGACATGTGCTGAAAACTGTAAAAAATAGATTAAAAGTAATGTGTTGTGAGTCAGGAGGGAGAGGAAATTTGAACACTTGCTGATGCAATATGCAGTCCTTCCTGTAGGTCACACAGTGGTTGTTCACATGTACAGCTGCATACAAAGACATGGGGAGCTGTCTTTACCACATAACCAGAACTACAAAAGCATAGTTCCAAGCACCAATGCAAAAATAGCCATGGGCCAGCTTGGTGCAGCTAAGGATTGTGGGTGTCGTCTGCTATAAACCACCTCCAGTTTCAGATCAGGCAAACTATAATCGGATCAGTGATCTGAAATGAATTCCAGATCTCTGTGATAAATAAACACAGGCTGTGCAATCGGATCAGCGATCTGGAACTAATCACTGTATATAGAAGGGGCTTTAAGAGTGTGGAAAGGCTTAGGATGCAGAGAAGCTGACATCTGTCAAACTGTTCGCTCCATTGTGCTCCTCCAATCACAACCTTATTTCTGTATTCTGTCCTTTCGCTCCTGTACATCCTCTGGACCCACCGAAGAGGCGATGCTTCTGGCAATTTGCTTCAGCTTGGAGGGACGACCTGAGGATGTACTCTTCCGATTTCCCGTGGAATGATTACTGCTTCCAGGATAGAGACCCCTCTGTGTATGCCCAGCACATCACAGAGGTGATTGTCTCAGGAATGGAGGCATACATTCCACGTACTTTCTCTACTCCCCATGCTAAAAAGCCTTGGTTTAATCACGCTTGTTCTCGTGCTGTCAAAGATAGAGAGGCAGCTCACAAAAGGTACCAGAGCCTTCGAACTCCCGCTAACCATGACCTTTACATTTCCGCCCGGAATCGTGCCAAATCTATTCTTCGACTTACCAAAAACTCCTTTATCCATAGCAAATGTCAACACCTTGCTTTCTCTAATTCTTCCAGAGACTTCTGGCACTTAGCCAAAAATATCTCCTTCAATTTCACTTCTTCCTCTTTCCCGCCTCTTCTTAACCCAGACGGCAGCACTGCTGTCTCTTCTATCTCTAAGGCTGAACTCCTTGCTCAAACTTTCTGGAACAACTCCACTCTGGACGATTCTAGGCATATTCCTCTTACTCATCCCCCCTCCGACTCCTTTATGCCTGTTATTAAGATTCTTCCTAATGATGTTTTCTATGCCCTCTCTGGCCTCAACTCTCAGAAGGCTTATGGACCTGATGGAGTGCCTCCTATTGTCCTTAAAAACTGTGCTTCTGTGCTGACACCCTGCCTGGTCAAACTTTTTCGTCTCTGCCTATCAACTTCTACCTTTCCTTCCTGCTGGAAGTACGCCTTCGTACAGCCTGTGCCTAAGAAGGGTGACCGTTCCAATCCCTCAAACTACGGCCCTATAGCTTTACTTTCCTGTCTATCTAAAGCTTTTGAATCAATCCTTAACCGGAAGATTCAAAAGCACCTTTCCAATTCTAACCTTCTATCTGATCGCCAGTATGGGTTCCGCAAGGGGCGTTCTACTGGCGATCTTCTTGCTCTCTTAACTGATTCTTTGTCATCCTCTCTTAGCCGTTTCGGTGAAACTTTCTCTGTTGCGCTAGACATATCAAAAGCCTACGATAGAGTCTGGCACAAGTCTTTGCTTTCTAAACTGCCTCTCTTTCAGCCACCTCTTTAGATTCTTTTTGTGAGCAGCGAGTAGTGGGCTTTTTTTTATTTTTTATTATTGTTTACTTTTTCTGTACCCTTGAGCTGTCTCCTTTGTTGTAAAAAAAAAAAAAAAATCTGACATGTTGGTAGAATTAAGGGGGGAGTAATTTGTTGAAACTGCAGATTTTTTTTTTTTTTTTTTTCGTTGTTGCCTATTGCGCCGGTAGGCATCTTCCCAGTGGGGCCTGATGGTCGGCCCAAGGCTTCTTCCAGGTGGGGCCTGATGGTCGGCCCAGCCCGTTCTGGCGCAGGCGAGTGTTTATAGATAAATAGTTATCTATGTTGCTGACTTTTTGTGTGAAACAGAATGTTGTATGTATACTTTTATGTATACATATACGTATACATGTACATATACATGTAGCGATACTTAAATTAACGCAGCACCATTAATACTTAGTCAGTATTTTTCATATTTTGACTGTGAATACTCATTTGATATGCCTACAGCCCTATGCAAAGTATTTAAAATTTTTCACAAATGCAATGGCATACTGGATTTTTTTTTTTTTTTTTTGTTATGCAAGTCGAATGTCGTGTAAAATCTGATTTTTCATCACTTTTTTCCTCTTATTACTCCTAACTCCTTTACCTTATCTGCATTATCTAAGCATAGGTCCTTAGCTGCTAGCCAATATTCCATGGTTATTTCATATAACTGTAATGCATTTTTGATTTTCTGCAATTAAATAAACATCAAAATTTATCCAATGGAGATATGATCAATTTAAAAATAGAAATGTCCGTTACTGCCCCATTTTCTCAATAATTTGAGTGATTTCTATATTTCTTAATCTTAAAAATGACCGGGAATTATTTCTAGATAATATACAAACACTTTGAGAACAGTTTTGTAAAATGCTATATTTTGACCCCTGGGATCCCCACCAGGTGTTGCGTACCCCCTAAGTAGTCATGGACCAGGGGTAGATGCAGTCTGTAAATAGAATGAATTGAATAAGTGTTGCATTTTTTTTCATTTTGAAAGCTTCTGTTTGTCTCAGACCTAAGCAAGCTATATGACAGTGTTGTAAATATAACCATTTACAAGATTTTGGGCACCATTGTGAAGTCACCAGTTTCAGTATATGGTCATTCCTTCTGACTCAAGAGCATTTGGCAGGGCCCTGATAATGATGATGCATGAATGATGTTTAAGCATTTGACAATTTACTAGTAAAATCAACAATCCTTTAGGTTTTTCATTAGTTTAACACACTGCATCAATCAACTGTGAATGAATTATAATTATAATCTTGAAGTTTTCCTTTTGCAGGTGAGGGACATGCAGCGTTAAGACCCATCGATTGGAAAGAGGAGAGAACCAGTAAATCAACAAGAAATAAACAATTTACCAGGGACATTAGTTGAAAGTGAAGATGAAAATTAACCTTGAATTTAGGGGAGGAGCTGAACTCCTAGTGAATAATGTGTCACAACATTCTGTAGATTTGGATGATTCAAAATGGACCATTGCTCGCCTCTTGGAATGGATGAAAACCAATCTTATTCAGGAACGCCCAGAACTGTTCCTGCAGGGTGGTTCTGTTCGACCAGGAATTCTGGTGCTTGTCAATGATGCTGACTGGGAACTCCTTGGACAGCTGGATTATGTACTACAGGAAAGGGATAACATCCTCTTCATTTCAACCCTTCATGGAGGGTGAAAAATATACATACAGTGGTGCACCAAGTTGAATGCTTAAATGATATCGCAAAAAAGCATGAAACCTGAATACCTGAAAATTGGGGCAGTGATCCCATGGGACAAAGGATAATTGGTTGTGAGCTCATCTGAAAATTCACCCATATGTGCCTGTTTCCTATTTCCTGGTCCATTTCTTGAGTAATTTTAGTCTTTAAATCATTGACATAGCTCCACTTCATAACTCCCCCATGGTACACAAGCTTGCATTAGCCTTCCCAGTTATATTTAAAGGTCTTGGTCGCACATTTGGAGAGGCGGTGGCCAAGTGGTCAACGTGCATTGTGGAGATCCCGAGAACCTGGGTTTGAATTCCACCACACACTCACAATTTTCAGTCATGACCAAGTGGCTAAAGATTACCCACATGCAGCCCAGATCTTTAGTTTACCCTGACTTAGTGACTTTGGTTAAGAGGAGTAGTGATTTTGGGGGGGGAGGTAGCATGGGGGTAAACTAGTCATACATTACGGCAGCCACTATACATAGTTTGCCTGTGCCACTAACAGGCTGGGGTCATTTAAGAGGCCCTTCAAGACAGGCACCTTTCAAGGCAACACCTGAAAAAAAAAAAATTATATATATAGATATATATATATATAAATATATATATATATATATATATATATATTTATATATATATATATATATATATATATATATATATATATATATATATATATATTTCCAAAGTTTCTGAGAATTTCTACTGAGGGAAATTGGAACCAGTCTTTGCACAGAAAATTCTGCTCCTTCTTCTCCAGCTCTGCTTTGTGAATGAATTGGCATAAGCTATTGATATTTTATTATTGATTATTACCATCACAGTCCTGCCAATATTAATTTTGTGATGAGGAAGCAATGCAACATACCTTTCCATCGTGTCTTTTAATTTGTCAAAACTGTTGTTGACTCATTACTCTTTAGTCTTGGTGCCATTCATTTCTGCTGCAACTTTTTTGTTTAGCCTATAGCACCAGTAGGCTTTCTTGATGGGGTCTGTTGGCCAACCCCAGTCCATTATGGTGCAGGCAAGTATTTTATAGTGGTTCTATCTTGCTTGGCTCTTGCTGCCCCCCAGATCATCTTTCAGCCTCTTTTGAGTTTATCTAGAGTCCAGGTCGGTGGGTGGTGATCAGGACAGTATGTGGGTAGTCTTTGGCCACTCGGTAATGGCTGAAAATAGTCAGCTTGTAGTGGCAGGTGAGACTTGAACCCAGGTCCTCTAGGACACTGCACCTACACACTGACTCCTGAAGCCACCTCCTCCGCAGGTATGTTCTCTCTCTCAATGAAGACTACTGATTATTTTAGATGGTGGGTTTCTTAATGTGATTCATGAGTGGAGTGACAAAGTTACTCTGAGAACTTTTTTTTTTTTTTTTTGTGTGTGTGTGTGTGTGTGTGTGTGTGTGTACGCCTATAGTGCCGGTAGGCTCTCTTGAGGGGTCTGGATGGTAGTTGGCCCCAGCCCATCATGGCGCAGGCAAGTGTTTATAGTGGCGCCATCTTCTCTTGTCATGTGAAGACTTCAACATTTGATATAACCTAACATTAGTTCTCAGTCTCTCATTCTTTTTTGTTAATTTCAACATTGCAAAACCCATTTTCTATTAAAATTCAGTCATTCCTTTATTCACAGGATGAATGACTGCATAGTTGGAGCACAAAAGAATGACACTAGGACTGAGGGCCAACACTGTTCACAAGTTTCAATGAACCCAAAGCACATGATGCAAGGGGTTTCAGTGAAGCCCAAAAGACTTGCTGCAATGGTATTTTGCACTGCTTACTTGTCATAAAATTTGCATTGACAGGGTTGTGATGGTTAATAATCACAATGTCAATTGCTCATGATAATGCACATTTCAGAATTGATGTCTCATGCACTCATTGGCTCTCATTTCCTTTTCTAGAAATATTCACAGAAGCTGTAGGAATATGCTCACAGGTCCAAATAAGACTGGAAAGGCTAAAGGCAAGTGACAATAGCATGGAAGTCAAATGAAATTATATGGGTGCCACAGAGAGAATTCTGACCTTGTATAAAATGGCAGTAAAGTAACAATTTGGCTTCTGGGCAAACTAAGTGGCTTTCTTTGCTCAAAACTTGGATATTTTGACTTCACAGTCAAATTGTGCAATATTTTGGGGTTATGCAAAAATCAGATATTCACACTGTATACCTCACTGTGATGTTTTCTTGATTCTTGACACATTTTTGATAATGTAATTGATGAATGTATTTAATTTTTCTTGCTGTCAATATATTGTATTAAATAAATGTTTCATTATTATTTTTTTTTTTTTCAAACTAAAGACATTATATGTTACTCATTATCTTCTCATGTAAACACACACACAATAAAAAAAATAAAAAAATGGAATTGAGGGAGAAAATAAAGCAGAAAAATAAATAAAGAATGACAAAGAAAAAGACAATAGTTTGAGGGGGGATTGATGGACAGCAAAGTAAAAAGTGGTACTATATATAATAAACAGAAACAATGAATTGGGGAAGAGCAAAGGAAAGAGCCAAAGGAACAAAGAAAGAAATTCAAGAGGTGGAGATAATCTATACAAATATAGATGGGATAATGCCAAGGAAATTATTATTAGAAGACTACTTCTAGAGAAAAATAAATGGACATTGTGAGCCTTGCAAAAACAAAATTAGTTGAAAACATGGTTAAAACTGAAGAAGAGTATACTGTATGGAGAAAAGATAGGAAGAGTAAGAGGGTACGTAGAAGTATTATGATAATGATCACATCTGAGATAAAGTGGTAAAGTTGAAACAGGGAAAGGGGAAAGCAGAAGTGATCAGTGAATAGATATTAGAGGAAAATGGGGAAATTGTGGTGGCATATACAAGACTAATTCCTGGACGAGTGATGAGCACAAGGGAATGTTGAATGCCATGGAGAACTTAGGGTGTATAGTATGATATAGCAAAAAAGTAATATTAATGAGAGATTTTAATTGCAGTGAAGTAAAGTGGGAGACAGAAATACTTTGGGAAACAGGTTACTGAGAATGAGATTGAATAACATGATGTTGCAATGGGTGATTGATATGACAAGATTCAGAGGAGGAGACAAACCACCATGGCTGGACCTGATATTTACAAAAGGGATAGACTTAGATAAAGGAATAAAACATATGTCTCTTGGGAAAGCAGGATCATATGATGTTGGAAGTACAATGGAACCACAGTTATCAAATGACTCTTATCTCAAACAAATTGGTTCCCAAACATGTTTGAGGTCTTCTGTCAAAAGATGTTGAATTATGTAGTCATTGGCATAGGAGTGAATAGGACAGTTTGTTATGGAAAGAAATTAACCCTCCCGTGCACGATGACGCGTTTAGCGTCATCAAAGGGTAAAAGGTCCTGGCGCACAATGACGCAGAACGCGTCATAAAAGTTTAAAAAATTGATTGAAAATAAGTTTTCGGTGAAAGTGCGTCAAATTTGGGAGTCATTTGTTGGGATAAGTTTCTTATTGGTAACATATGACAACCTTTCTAAGGAGCGTAGATGAGGAGCTTTGAGTGATTTTTATTTGTTAGCCTACTCTGACGGGAGAGGAAAAAAAATAGTTTTCTCAGTGTAACTCGGGAACTACTAGGCGTATGAGGATTTTGAGGATACCATAAGATTCCTCACTAAATTCTGTTTCGAAACATATATTCAGCTAAAAAAGTTGGCCCACAAAATTTTGAGCTAGTGAGTGGGGAAGAGTTGGTACTTAGGATTTATTGTCTACAATACTCTATACGGAGACTTGAAACAAGTTTGAATTGTTTATATATATATATATATATATATATATATATATATATATATATATATATATATATATATATATATATATATATATATATATATATATTTTTTTTTTTCCTCTATTTTTATTTGCACATTTGTACAAGTCTTTATGAAGCCATTGATACCAAATTTATTGGGGTACGATATATCTGTGAGGGTAAAATACGTCCAGGAATGTAGAGTATCGCAGCGGCAAAAAAAGGCCGGTCAGGCCTGAAAAATGCATGATGAGTGGAACATAAACTTATTGGAAACTTACGGTGTGCGAGAGGGTTAATTAATGAACGACAGAAAGAGAGTGGGTGATAGTATAGTGCTGCTGGACACCACTATTTTATATTTAGGGGAACGACTGTGACCATCTTCCAGAGCAGAGAAAGATCAGCCAGAAAGAAAATTGGAAATAAAAGTAAAGAGAGGAATAGAATCCATTGGAGGGTAGTTCAGAATACAAAGATTTGTGCCAGACTCTGTTAAAAGCTTTCAAGATGTCTAAGACAACAGCAAAAGTTTCACTGAAATGGCTAAGAGAGGGTAACCAGGAATGAGTTAGAAAGACAAGATCACCAGTAGAACGCCCCTTGCGGAACCCATACTGGCGATCAGAAATAAGGTCAGAAGTTGATAAATGCTTGAGAATCTTTTGGTTAAAGATTAATTCAAAAGACTTAGAAAGACAGGAAAGTAAAGCTATAGAGTGGTGATCTGAGGGATTGGAACGGTCACCCTTCTTAAGCACAGGCTGTATGTAGGCGGACTTCCATCAGTTAGCAAGTTCAGAAGACAGAAGACAGAGAGGCAACATGGCGGTAGAATTTGAGAGGTAGAAGACTGTCAGTATGAGGAGGGGAGTTGATGAGACGAAGAGCCTTAAGACTCGATCTACTCCGTCCAAAAGAGCAGTGTGTGCCCCCCCCCCCCACAAACACACACACACGAGATGCATACTCCATTTGAGGGCGGACAAATTAGGCCCCTGTATATGGATAGCATCTGGGAGGGGGAAAAGAACTGCTGGTTTTGACGATACTAATTCCAACCTCGAGGAATTAAGTTGATTTAGTGAGAGAGGAGATATGAAGTTTCCAGTTAAGATTTTGAGTTAAGGACAGACCGAGGATGTGTATTGTAGAAGAAGGTGACAGCTGAGTGTTATCGAAGAATAGGGAATAGATGTTGGGAAGACTGCATGGTCGGTATTGTAAAACACTTTCGGTTCTTCCATCAGCTATTTCTAAAGGTCAAAGAGGGGATCAGTCGGGTTCTAACGAGTGTGTCTTTAGGTTCACGGCACAAAAGGGTCAAACTACCACCAAGGCCATAAAACTACTACTGGAAATGCCCAAAACTCCTACGAAAGCCTTGTCAAATATGTGTAGCCTACTTGGGGGACAAAATGTTTACCCATGCGTCGAGTTGAATAAACAATTCTGTTGGCCTTGTTATAATCTTCTCGGCTAAATGATCAGAGAATGTCAGGCTGTTAATTGTCCATTAGCACACCAATATATCCTCCTCAGCATCTGTGGTGTTGATACTATCAAACATGGTGTACTCTCGATCCCCATGCAATTGTCTTACTAATTCTCATGTGTTAAGCATTAATTATTTCAAACCAGTCGCGCAGTTGATCTATCCTCCTGAAGCTTGTTAATTGCAGTCCTCGTTATAATTACCACCAATCCTCCTGAATAGCTTGGTAGCATCTGCATACAGATATACCTCAGTACTATTTTTTATGGCCTATGGGAGATTATTAATAAACAGGACAAACAACTAGGGGACAGAGTGCGGCGGGAGTAGCTTGCGCCCGATTCGGCAGCTAGCTGCAGTTTGCCTGAACTCTCCTGCATACAGGTAAAGTTAATTTTTCATCTATATTTTATCTGCTGATATTTTTTTTTGTGTGTGTGTGTGTAAGAATCAATGGTTTTCATTTTATTTATTTATTCACAAAATCACAGAGTGGATATTTCCTTAGTAAATATTTAAAGGAAATAAGAAGAGATGAGATGAATTTCATTAAGTATCGCATTCAGTGATTTTGGAAAAATCGTTTAGAGAAGGAGAAGGATCGAGCCGTTACGAAGGCAGCCTTTCCCAACTGAAATTGTCATCATCAATTTTGTTTTGGTCTGCTGGAGCACGTGCTGCTGGTGTTGTAGGAAGTAGTTCGTAGCCGCAAAATAGCTCGCAGAGAGAGGTTCACCCTCCCTATTTTTTCTATTTTTTCACTCACCGCTATCGTGTACTTGTCCTATTTCGGTTCCAATACACGGCACAAACATCAAATCTATACTTTTAATCAAGAGATGGTTTTATATCAAAAGAACAGAGCAGATTTTAGAAAGAATTACCCCACGTTGATGATCACTCAGTTCTTGTTGTTTGGTCTATTGGTCTGGTGTGTTGTTTTCTTATGGGTAATATCATCCATCACAAAGATCACAGGTAGACAAATTAGAAGAAAACCAAGCAAATTAATATGTTTTCTTTTTGTGTACTCCTTAGTGCGCATGCGTAGTGGAAAGCAGAGCGGCTGACAGCGACTTATTTCTTCGAGGAGGTATTTCTCCTAACATCGGCGGCAGGACGGCAACATGGGGAGCGTGGAGCTCTCTCTCAGGCATTTAAAGAATCCTGATTTTGGCAGGATTTCGGACTCCCGGAATGAGGTACGAAGACGTGTTGGGATACTGTTTCTTTCATAATCGGGTGGGAAAGTGCATAATAAAGCAGGTAGGAGCACTGAGTAAATATTCTCTAGAGGTCACTCCAAGATTACACGAACGAGACTTACTCCGACATTTTGATGGATTATTATTCATTTGTACAACAAGTGAGGCCTCAGAACACTCAAATAATCCAATAAACTATCAAATGGAATAAAAACAAAAAGTAGGAAGCTTGAATAACAACGCCACCTGTGCCGAAGTCTGTCGGGCGGTCTTGACGGAAAACTGCCATCCTAAAGGGGGGAGGGAAAAGCTCACTACTCTCAACGTCGGTATTTTTCCCACTGATTTAAATCAATTTGAATTACCTGATCCAAACAGTTTAATTCGAAACCATTCTGGGTTCTTATATGTGACAAACCATTCCTTGTTATGTCACTTGGGTGAGATAATTACCTCTTCAAATTTTGGTAAAATCACTTACATGTACTTACTTGTGTTCCTTATTTATCTGGTCCCACTTCCGCCGAAGCACACTGCAGGACCCACATATTTTAATTCATTAAATTTTCAATATTGATCATAACTTATGCAATGTTAATTGTCAATGTTTCCATGTCGTAGCAGTCAGAGAACAGAAAAGTTTTTAGTTCTTTCTTAAATTTGGAGAGAGCCTTTGTTCTTCTGATGTCAAATCAAACTGAATCAAATCAAATCAAACTGAATAATATCAAAGGCCAGTTCAGAGTTGACCTAATTTACCATATTTTGCAGGCAGTGGTTTCTCTTGGAGCTCCACATGTGGACTCTTTCAACTTTTTCCTGGGTAAAGGTCTTCAGGAGACGGTTATGGATGTTCCTCCACTAGAATTTTCTCTCAAAAATGGATCGAGAGTGATGCTCAGACTGACTGTAAGTTCTTGCTTTGATATTTTTGTTTTATATTTCTTTTATTTTCTCTTTCATGTTCATGATATGTAAACTTTATACTCTCTCTCTCTCTCTCTCTCTCTCTCTCTCACAAAGATTGGTAACTCGGTTCTCACTGACGACGACAGACAAAGCCTCCAAGAAGATTTGCATAAAATTTCAACTTGGTCTGACAGATGGGAGATGCCCTTTAATGTAGACAAGTGCCAGGTCCTTCAAGTTGTAACAAGAAATAGGAAGTTTGATTATGAAATATGCGGCGTTAAACTCAAAAGCGTTCAATGCGTCAAGGACCTGGGTGTCAAAATCACGTCACACCTCAAATTCTCACAGCAATGCATCGATGCAGCAAATAGAGCAAACAGAATGCTTGGCTTCGTTAACCCTAGATTACTATCGTTGTCCAGAATTCCTGCACGGGGGGTTAATTAGTGTTGTGGAAGGAAATCTGTTAGACCTACGGTGCTCTACGGCCATGACATCTAAGTTGGTATTCTGCCCTTGGTGTGTGAGGTACGTTTGTGTTTTTCCTGTGCTTTCTTCCTGAACTGTTCCCAATTATCCAAAATTTTGGACAAGGATGGAAAATGTGACATACCAAGAAAATGTGACATTTGTGCGGCTTAGGGCTACCGAGGCTGGAGCATTTCGGGGGACGTGTAAACTCCACGTGTGGCATAACTCATCACTATCAGGCAACACAGTGATGGCAGTGGAGCCTTGATTAGAGAGGCAGGTTTTTTTTATAAGTTTCACACTTTTTTTTTTTTTTCTAATGTTCTGTTGTACTATAGAATTAGGAATGTCTTCTAGTTTAAGTAAAAATTTTGTAATTGAACTTTGTACCATTCCTATATGTGTTTTTATGCCCGCAAAGTTTGTTCAAAATTCTGGAAAATGATATTAACCATGTTATTCCAGCAACGATAGTAATCTAGGGTTAAAAGAAACTTTTTATTCAAAAATAAAGATGTAATACTTCCGCTCTATAATAGTTTAGCCAGACCCCATTTGGAATACAGTAAAGTCACGAATCTCGATCAATCTCATCTCGATATTTCGCATCTCAGTTGCACCATCAAGAACCCACATTTCACACATCTCGATCAAGTTACACGAATCTTGATCGCCGATTTTTTCGATTGCTCTCCCACCTTTTCAAAAAGAAGAAATGGAAGAAGAGAAAGAAGTCTTATACAACATGTGGAAAATAAGAATTAGCAAATTGAAAAGCCGGCACTCTACGGAATCCAGGTCCCGCCTGGCCAGCTGCTACTCGCGGGCCAGAGTTGCCAGTTAGGCATTTTCTGCTGCAGTGTTGTTAGCACGCTGGGTGAGTGAGCCATCCTGGTAGCGCTCCCTTCCACACTGTCATACATTCACACACTCTCTAACTCTCTACCATACTTTTTATTGTACTCTCAATCATGCACTCAGGCACTGGGAGGCAGAGCCATTAACCCCTTCGTGCCGGATGTTCAAAAAGCCCGCCTGGCTGATATACGGCGTGCTCGGCCGCGCGCAGTAGCGCGCGGGAAACCTGAGCCGGCACGTATCTGCTTGTCGCCTCCGTATATTATGCTGCTGAAAGCCCTCATTACATGTATCCCGTATTTGCAAAGCAGCATACATGACGAGTCAACATATACCTGCTATGCATAATATAAATTGCGTCCATGCGAAATAAAAAAAAAAAAAGCGAAATAAAGAAAGGGGAGAAAGGGGCAAGGGGGAAAGAAATAGAGAAAGCAGATGATTGTGTAGAGGAGGAAGAATGTCGAGAAATTATCAGCAAATACAACTCTATTATCATCAGTCAGAGAGCTGCCAGATACTCCTTTGTCATCACAGACAATGTATGTGTGTGTGTGTGTGTGAGTGTGAGAGAGAGAGAGAGAGAGAGAGAGAGAGAGAGAGAGAGAGAGAGAGAGATAGGCAAGGAGTGGTGGTGTTGGCACCTTGGTGTCTGGGAGAGAGAGAGAGAGAGAGAGAGAGGTGGGCGAGACGTGATGGTGTCAGCGCCTCGGTGTCTGAGAGAGAGAGAGAGAGAGAGAGAGAGAGAGAGAGAGAGAGAGAGAGAGAGAGAGCCAATGAGACTTCCTAATTTTGGACACAAGGCGTGAAGAAGGCGGTGCATACTGTAGCTCATTTTTTGTGATTGGTGGGAACAAGGATGGTGGGAGGAGCAATAGGATTTCAAGGACAGCATACGCCGTCTTTACTTAGTAACCAACACAAAGTACGGGACAACTCAATAGAAGAAGAAACAGAATAGAAATATGACGCCTACGTAGGCGTCATCGTATATGCTACTGGGGCTTCATGACGCCTACGTAGGCATCATCGTATTGAAAGGGTTAATCAGTCAGTCTCCCACTGCACCCCCGCTCTAGCCAATCACGCACAAGCCTCCCAGTGCCTGAGTGCATGATTGAGAGTACAATAAAAAATATGGTAGAGAGTTAGAGAGTGTGTGAATGTATGACAATGTGGAAGGGAGCGCTACCAGTATAAGTGTGTGTGTGTGTGTATATTTACCTAGTTGCCTAGTAGTACAGGTAACTCTCGATTTACGCGAGTATTGCGTTCTTGAAGAGGTCGCGTAAATCAAAAACAATGTAAATCAAACAAGAGGTAGGTTTCTGTCGAAAAATAAATACCATATTTTGCGGCGTATAACACGCACCCCAAGCTTTGAAAAAAAAAAAAAGTTCTTAAAATGCTCAGAAATATGTACAGGTTAAAGAACATTGACAATGTACAGTTTTCCGAAATTTATATATTTTAGGTGCAATCTTTACTGCTTGAATTGACAAGTGTCCTTGAGTAAAGCAATGAAAATGGCGGCTGGGCTGGTGTTGTGAGAAATACATCCCCGTACATACTGGTGATGCACAGCTTCTGATATCATAATAAGCATATTATTCCCACCATCACTCGTAGGTTATGACAGACAACTAGGCAAGACACAATTCACGCAGTTCTGGTGACACGCGGCATGCAGCTGTTTGTTGTGTGGGTGTAGTTGTGTGGTTTTCAAACAATGCAAATGGCGGCCGGGCTGGTGTTGCGAGAATCGTTGAGTAGCGTGGCAGCGTGGGTACTGTATTGTTGTTCAAGTGGCGCGCCAGAAGAACTGAGCTTAGCTGTGTGGCCGCGGCGCCGTGTGAGTCCAGTTGCGTGAGACATATGGTGGCCACTCCATAAAATATCACGTATAAGTGGAAAAAACTTGTAAATTAAAAATTTATTTAGATTTTGGACCCTGCGTTATTTCAAAAACGCGTAAAACAAACTCGCATAAATCGAGAGTTACCTGTATTTACCCGGTTGTGAAATACCGCAAGAGAGTTGTACTAGGCTCGTGCTGTCCCGTCTCCATAACGCTTATTATCCAGTTTGGCTTTAAATTCATGAATCGTTTTTGCACACAGTCTCCTTGTCAAGTCCGTTCCATGTTGTTATGCTTCTGTATGGAAAACTGTATTTCTTGATGTCTCTCCTACAGTCGCTCTTCTTCAATTTCTTACCATTGCCTCTTGTCACACTTCTGTCACGTTCCACTAGGTCTTCCCTGTCCAACTTCTCCAATCCCTCTTGTATCCTGTACAATCTCTCTTCTGCTCTCCAATGTTATTAGTCCCAATTTCTCCAGTCTTTCTTCATAAGTATGTTCTCTCAGAGTTTCCGGTAATTTAGTCGCTGCTCTTTGTATTCTTTCCAACTTTCTAATTTCTTTCTTCAATCTAGGTGACCACACTATTGCTGCATATTCCAGTCTTGGACGTATCATCGATGTTATTAGTTTCTTCACCATTTCTTCATCTAAATATGTAAATGCTGCTTTTATGTTTCAAAGAAGATTGTATGTTTCCCCAGTTATCCAGTCTATATGTTTTCCAAAGGATAACTTGTCTGTTATGATCACTCCCGGATCTTTTTCTTCAGTTTTTTCATGATTCTTTCATTACTCAGAGAGTAGTTCCCCGATATTCATCTACTGCTCTTACCAAACTCCATCACGCTACACTTCTCTGTATTGAATATCATTTCCCATTTGCGTGACCATTTGCTTATTCTATAGAGATCTTGGCTCAGGGCAACACAGTCTTCATCATTAGCCACCCTCCTCATTATTTTAGCATCATTAGCAAACATATTCATATAGCTTGGCACCCCTTCTGTCATGTCATTAATATAAATTACAAACATAATCGGAGCCAGCACCGATGTGTGTGTGTGTGTGTGTACAACTAGGTAAACACACACACACACACACACACACACACACATGCACAGAAGGTGAAATGGCAAGGGTGTGGGGAGGGAGGGGTGGAAGTGAGAGTCAGGTCATGTCCTGATTGAAGCCCTGACATGACTCTCCCCACTCCCCACACCCTTCCTGTTTTCATCCTCTTTATCTCTCCCTGTTTCCTCCACTACTCTTCCTTGTTCTCCCTTCTTACATCCTCTCGGTATTTTTTTCATGACTCACTCTGTCCCTCTCCTCCCTTTCCCATTCTGTATTTACCTAATTGTGATATAAAGGAAGTGAGCTACACTCATATTGTCCTTTCTCTGAGTATTCTTCCGCCCCGCCAAACTAATTCCTGCGTGAAGTTCGTATTTACGAAGCAAATGGCGAAAGTCGAAACAAGAATTATAGTATCATTTATTGGGACCATGTTGTAACAACAAAACGTTGTTGGAAGTGTTTATAAGAGTGTGGGAAAGGTCAATAAGAGTGTGGGAAAGATTTGTAAGAGTGTGGGGAGGGTTTATAAAGCCTTAAAATATATATAAATAGTAAAAAAATATTAGGTCGCTACTTCGCGGATTTTCGACTATCGCGGGGGGTTCTGGAACCTAACCCCCGCGATAGACGAGGGATTACTGTATCTAAACATGTATATATATATATATATATATATATATATATATATATATATATATATATATATATTGTAGAACCTTGTTTATCCAGCATTCAAAACAATGGCACCCTCAAAACAATGGCAAGTATCTGGGGCCCCAATTTACAATTTTTTTTTTTTTTTTTTTTTTTTTTCCGTTCTGCCTGTAGCACCTGTAGGCTTACTTGAGGGGCCTTATGTACAGTCGCGATATGAAGTGATGTTGCCGCTCTCAAAATGTTTCGTATGAGAGCATTTGAAGGTAACGGAAGTGATGTGTACTTAGTGTTTATGTTATAATGTTCCCTTTTAATGATAATCTATAATACGTTGTGATGTAAAACACGGTAAAATAACATAGTATTACTTGAATTACAATTATACATTCATTTGCTTTAAAAAATGCAACTGCGAATGTCATGTGTTGTCTTCAGTACTGAAGACGACCTTGAAATGATTTAGTTCACGTCGTGTGCTTATCTTTGGAAAACAGTTGTTATACGTTGTTCAGATTTAGCTATATATATATATATATATATATATATATATATATATATATATATATATATATATATATATATATATATATATATATATATATATATATATATATATATATATATATATATATATATATATATATATACAGTAAAAACCGATTATCCGAAATGGAAGGGGAAGCCTCTTCGGATAAGCCAATTTTCGGATAATCGGATTTATAGCGCCTTTTGTGAGGTCAAGCACAGGTAGAACGCGATGCAACTGCCCAGTGTGAAGTGTGACGCGACTGCCGCCGACTGAGCGATGTAAACAATGAAACCAAACAAACATTACGCCACGCTAAACAAAGTAGCGCTTAAAACATGTGATGTAAATGTTTTATTGTATGTTTGTCTGTGTGTCTCCTTGTCTGGACCAGTGTATGTTGATACTTGTGGTGCCGCCAGATCTGAATTGTGAATGTTGCAGAATGCGATTGTGCGAGAATGGTTGTGCAAGCTTGCAAGTGTGACCTTGATGCATCGCGCAGGTGGAGACACAGTATGATGACTCATATTATCGCCAAGAATTATGTTGGAAGGGGAATGTGGCATGGAGTGGAGAGGGGAGTCGTGTTGGTGTCGTTGTCTTGAGAGTACGGTGTGAGAGTAGTCGTGCAGTAGTTTGCTCGTTTGCCGCACCTACGTCCTTGCTGGGGCGAAGGTGCAGACGTGGTGTTGTTGAGAGTTTGTTTAATTTTTTTGTCTAATACATTGATCTATTCGTTACAAGCTATTTCGTAATGTATTAGACAGCATATTCATTTTAACTGTTCTTATCAATTTTAAATGTGTTAATATAGTACATATGTAGTTACTTTTATTTATTTTTGATGTTTTATAACGTTTTAGTATAGAAAAAAAATTTTTTAATTGTATTATCCAGATCAATTTCGGATAATCCGGTTTTTCGGATAATCCGCTTTCGGATAATCGGGGTTTTACTGTATATATATATATATATATATATATATATATATATATATATATATATATATATATATATATATATATATATATATATATATATATAATCTGGGTCATTCCATGAACTGTCTTCTGTAGTTATTAATACACACGCACAGTATGACACGAAGCGAATGGACAGTTGCTGGCATTACTTTGCGTTTTATTGATTAAGAAACGATCAAACAATAAGGTTTCACATTAAACACCTTTTATTCACTATTGTGGCTTCTTATCATAAGCATGGGCACTGAAATATATAGTAACATTGCTCAGTAACGATGATGAATGAAGAATGCCTGCATAGGTAGGGTTGCCATAATTATTTGAACTTTCAAAATTCCAGACGCCTCTACGAACACTCTACCATAGCCTAATGTTTGGCAGCGCTGCGATTAGCCTACCCGCCCGCACCACCACCTCCATTTCAAAGCCATATTTTCTTATTTCCCCACCTTCCTCGATTATTCTTTGGCACTTATAAGCTGTGGACACGTTCCACTGATCACCTCCAAGCATTAGAAGTCTACATGAAGCTTTTGTCATCGTTATGTTGACCAAGAAAGTCAATGATGTTTGTGATCGGCGGCAAAGAGTGAGGAGCTTGGAGTTACAAAACACGACTATTCTGAAGCTATTTATTCTTATTTTTCCATCTCCCACTATCCCTCGGTAGTTATAGGCTGTGGGCGTCTTCCTTTGATCACTATCATTCATTAAAAGTCCATGGACAGCTTTTGTTATCGTTATGTTGACCACGAAAGGCAAAGAGTGAGTCGATCAGGGCTGAATAAGAGGTATGGTGCGCAGGCGATGACGTCATCATCATATGAGAGTATAAATTAAATCAATTATGCCATCCTAGTTTATGATATCGACTAATTATGCATGTCCTATATATTGTGCATATGTTAGATTTATTGTTGTCGACAATGATCATGAAAAGATAATTTTACTTTCTGTTTGAGTAATATGTCGATATTTTAACTTCATTTGACTTGTTCCTTGCTGAACGAAAACACTTTGTGTCAAAATATTTCGACAACTCTTCGTAAGACATCACTGAATATTTATTTTCTATTTTTTTTCTAGTTTCTGAAATATATTTAGTTAAGTTATGATGAAGATACAGGAAAATAATGGTACTCTTGAAAATATATAACGATACTTGCGTGATCGAAAATAAACATACACGGCGACATCACTTCATATCGCGACTGTACAGCCTTAGCCTGTTATTGGTGCTGGATAATTTTTAGTGACTGTCATGATGTATGATTTGCTTGGCCCATGCAAACCCCTGGTACTCCACCGAAGTCGCTGAAGTTAGGGTTGACTGAAGATCTGGACAGCATGTGGGTGATCTTCCGCCACTAGGCAATGACTTGAAAAATCAGCGTGTTTCGGTGGTGGCTGGAACCTAGTCTGTGTTAGGTCCTCGGGCTCACCACGCCCGCTTGGTAACTACTTGGCCACCTCCTCCCCAGAGTTCCACTTAATCTAAAGTTTCACAAAGTTGAAAATTTCAATAACTAAATTTGTAGTAATAATACTTTATAAATGTTAAATGATGATCTAGTCAAAGAATATGGGCATTGTAAGGTAGCGTTTATAATTATGAAGGTTACATTTATCATCGGCGCAAGGTGATAATCTTTTCTTTTTTGTAAACCAGCACATGTTCCTCACTGCGACATACACCAGTGTGTTGTGCCGCCGTGTCCAGACCTGCCTTTCACCGTTATTACTGGATCATTGGGCCTGTTATTCTTTAGGATAGAATGAATTTACTTTATTAGCAATTCTATAGGAGTTCTTTTCTATTGTGGAGGTGGTGGCTGTGTGGTTAGTGTGCCAGTCCCACGTTCGCTGTGTCCTTGATGATATGGGTTCGAATTCGCTGCTACCAGCCAAGATTAGATGGCGCCACTATAAACATTTGCCTGCGCCATGACGGGCTTAGGTTGACCACCATGCCCAACCAGGAAGCCTACCGGCGCCATAGGCCTGGATGTAAAAAAAAAAAGGAGTTTTGGCAATTCTATAGGTAAGTCTCAAAACAATGGCACAACAGTTTATCCAGCACGAGCTTTCCCCTATTTGTGCCAGATAAATGAGGTTCTATGTACTGTAGCTTGCAGATATATCCGTGAATATCAATTAGGAAGGCGAGTGAGGTGGTGGCAGGGTGTGTGGTGAGCCATAAATTCTTTGACTGGCCACAAAAGTGCTCAAGAGAACCTGCAGCTACCCAAATCTTTGACTTAACCCGGTAGCAGCGACGGGCCAAATTTGTGGCTTTACCGTGTACCAGCGACGGGCCAAATTTGTGCCATGATATAAACCCCAAAAAATAGATGATACATAATCTGATCACAAATGCTTTGATTTACATTATGAAATGGTTTGTGTGAGTGGTGATTTTTTTCTCATTTTTCTCACTTTGGGGGACCATTAACCCTTTCCTTGTGCGCAGTGCGGATGCAACTATCCCCTCAGGCGCAGTCGGGGAGCCCAATGGGGGGTCTCTTTTAACCTCTGTATCTCAAAAACTATTCATCACAGCTGAAAACCAAAAACACCATTGGAAAGAGGAGGTCCAGATCTATAGGAGTTGGTTATGTATGCCTCTCTTGCGAACGTACATGCACGTTCAGGGAGTGTTGAATATTGACACTTACGTCGGTGCATGCGGGATGATCAGCCGTATTGAGGGAACTGCGGACATCTCTCCTTCAGATTCTGGCAAGGGAGTATTGCCAACTGCAATATTTACAACTATTTGGTCAAAGAATCAGTCAGGTGATAGGTGAAGCTATACAAAAATGCCGCTGTATTGGGCAAGAACATCCACCAGTTACTCATCCGTACATTTGCCGCGCTGGGCTGATATGATTTTCCAACAAATTTAGTGAAGAACCCACTCAATTGGCAATCCTGTGTTGTGAGAATTAGTGTTGGAACACTCATACGTGGGAGATTTAAGTGCGGGTGGAGGTCGCAGCGAGCGTTTAGCGCCACCAGCAAATACGCCTAACGCCTGCTGCAAGCGTTTAGCAATGAAAGGGTTAAGAAACATGATCCCCACAGCTACCGGGTTAAAATATCCACGGGCTGCCCCTCTGATGTTCAAGTCTGTGGATGGTGAGGTTTGACTGTGTATGTTATATTTTTTGGGGTGAAATTGAGTTAGCATTCTTATACATCACTTTTATTTTTTTCTCCTGCAGAGTGCTACTATAGGCAAGCCAAGGCTTCCACCAGGTGCAGGGCAGATCAAAGACTACAATTTGTATCCAAAGGAATGTGTTGAGCGGAAGAGTTCATACACAGCACCAGTCAGTGTGGACCTAGAGTGGTGTGTTGATTCTGCTGGACCTTTCACCCATAGGCAGTCATTTGGCGAGATTCCTATTCTGGTCATGGTGAGAATTTGTGCATTGGATCAGTTTTTAATACCACTAACTAATCTTTCATTGCTCTTTCCTTTCCCAGTGCTCAAAATTTTGGTTATGTAGCATCAATGCCAATTTATTTATGACTACTAACCCTACCTTAGTCTAGCTGAGGCAAGTGAAATATTGTTATTGTAATAACTATTATTGTAATTATTACTATTATTATCATTATTGTTATTATTATTTTACATAAATTACACTGGCCAACAACAAATTTATCATTAATTTTTTTTTAGCTGGTTTAGGACAATTTTGATGTGCTGAATCCAAAAATCATCATCATCATCATTTCATCGACGCCTGCTCCTAGGAGCTCCCACCAGGGGATGGCCACGGCAGAAGAGCTTCCAACTTTCTCTATCCAGACACTCCCTCCTTGCCTGCTCAAAGTTTCTCAAAGATCTTTCCCCCCTCTCCCTAACGTACTCTTGCACCCTATCCCTCCATTTCACTGGATGTCGTCCTCTAGCATTCCCTCTCTCTGTACCACAATGCTTACACATAACTGATCCAAGGTACTTAAACTCATTGACCTCCTCCATTTCTTCACCATTCAAAATTATTTTGCATTCTTTTTCACATTCAATTCCCACTCTATATGGGCATACAAAATCTACAACCTCACTTCTACTTCGCTCACAAACCATCACTTTACTTTTGTTGACATTTACTTTCAGCTTTCTCCTGTTACAGACACCATCAAAAACACTGACCAAATTTTGTAGGTCACTTTCATTTTCTGCAATGAGCACCGTGTCATCAGCAAACAGTATTGAATTCAGTACCCACTTCCTTCCCTCATCGAACAGTCTTACTCCAACTTCTCCAACTTTGCCCTTCATTTCTCTAATGACACCATCCATATAAATATTGAACAACCATGGTGACATGACGCACCCTTGTCTTAAGCCCACTTTTATCTCAAAATGTTCACTTGTTTCTCCAGTAATTTTGACACATGCAGATGCATCCTCATAGAAAGACTTCATTGCACTAAGCAGTTTTCCTCCCACACCATAGATCTTTAAAACATCCCACAATGCAATCCATTCGACTCTGTCATAAGCTTTTTCCAAATCCATGAAGGCAGCGTATAGTTTCTTTCCTTTTGCTATTATTTTTTCTACTACCATCCTGAAGGCAAATATCTGATCCACACATCCCCTTCCCTTCCTGAACCCTCCTTGTTCTTCACTGATTTTCTCTTCTGTAAGTCTTTGCACCCTCTCTGTTATGACTTTTCCAAATACCTTTCCGGGTATACTCAGGAGACTTATACCTCTATAGCTCCCACATTCCCCTCTCCTGCCCTTCCCCTTGTAAACTGGGACAATGATGGCTTTCGTCCAGTCTGCTGGCACCCCCCCCTCCCATGCTACTTCCCATATCTTGACCATCTGTTTAACGACTACATCTCCTCCACACTTCAACATTTCTGCTGTGATTCCATCAATTCCTGCTGCCTCTCCATTTTTTAATCTTTTTATTGCCTGATTTACTTCTTCATATGTTGTACTTCTTTCTTTCTATACTCCTCCTCTACCTCTACTCAAAAGTGCTGCTGTTACAGCTGCTGGACGTCCATCCTCAAAATTCATTAAGTTTTTGAAATATTCTCTCCATCTCTTTCACAGCTTCCCCGTCTTTCAACATCTTTCCATTCTCATCCATAACTTCATTTATTTTACTTGGGGAGATATTTTCTGCATTTCTTTCGTTTTTTACTTCTTTCCAATATGATTTCCTGTTCCCTTTATATTTTTCACTTGTCTTTTTCCATCAACTCTCTTCTTACTTTCTTTTATTGCTTGTTTTAATTTAATTTTGCATTCTGTATATTTCTTTTGCCCTTCCCTTTTTACTTGCTCAGCCACATTTCTTTCTTGAGTTTTCTTAAAAGTTCCCGTTTCTCTTTTACTATCCTCCTTATTTCCTTTTCTTTTTCCATCTCACCACTTTCATCCCTAACACTTTTTTTGTTGTAGTTAACATTATTTCTTTAAATATTTCAAAAACTTTTTCAATATTTGTATTATCTTTTACACTTTCCCATTTTTTACTTTACCCCTTCACTACGACTGGGCAAAAACAGCACCCCGCCCCGTATCCGGGCTGGCCGCACGCGTCAAATTTCAAACGTCGCTTCTGATTATAACAAGTTTTCAGCCATAATTTCAACATAATCATCATGTGTAATATATAAAAACATGCAAAATTAAAGGGTGCACAGAGAAACATAAATTATTTGATAATTTTGAGATGTAAACATAAATATACAGAGAACTTTGCGAGAGATTAGCATCTCTCTCTCTCTCTCTCTCTCTCTCTCTCTCTCTCTCTCTCTCTCTCTCACACACACACACACACACACACACACACACACACACACACCCTAGGGCCTAGAGGGAGGAGGTATAAGGAAAGAAGGAAGGAAGGAAGGAAGAATGAAAGAGAACAGAGAGCGCGGGTTGGATGTAAGGGAGGGTCAGGGAGGGGAGGCCGCGTCCTTGAGCCGAGGGGGTGGTGAGATAAGCACTCACTACCCAGCCACTTGGCAGCTCAAAGGAAGAGGAACTCAACAACTCCACACATACACATATATCATTTCTTTCTCATTATTTTTGTTATTTTCTGTTAGAATTGATTGTTACTGTCAAGTACAAATGCGCGTAAGACACATATAATAACACTGAAAGTCAAATAAGACACCGTATCATATATGGAGTCTCTAGGTAGAATCAGAACAGAATACGGGATCACTCAGCACCAACTAAAACTAAATGTAATAAAGATGCCAACATAGGCGTTGCCGTCAGGATGCCGATGTCGGCGTCGCCGTATACTGCACTGGGCGCTTCAGGACGCCGACGTCGGCATCGCCGTATATAAAGGGTTAAGTCCTCTGCCATTTCACGGTTATATTCATCTTTTATTTCTTTTTCCTGTAACTTTTCTATCTTCAGTATTTCCTTTTTTACTTCACCTTTCTTTTCAAACACCCACTTTTCTTTCATCTTTGACTTTGCCAGCACTGCAAGATGGTCAGATCCATTGAACATTCCTCTTACTACCTTCGGGTCACAAATTCCTTTTCTAAGCCTTTCATCTACTGCCACATAATCAATCAATCCTTTTTGCTCATAGTCTTCTCCCCTCCTCCATGTGTGTCGGTGGATATTCTTGTGCTGAAAGAAGGTGTTCGCTAGGAACATTCCCCTCTCAGCACAGACATCCACCAGGCACTCTCCATTTTCATTGTTCCCAGGTATCCCCCATTTTCAAAACGCTCGCAGCGGCCACTAGGGCCATCGTAGCGCTAAGATTATCATAACCCTCTCGTAACTCGCCTAAGGTGTATGTTCGAAAGATCTTGGAGCTGTCTTTACGATTTTCGGACTGCCATATTTGCTCGTAGGGCTGAGGGTTGCGAGGAGCACCCTTACACTGATCGCAGGGTTGTATAGTGGACGTTTCCATCGATAACCTGTATGATGTCTTGTTTGTTTATTTACCTCTCCTGCTATCCTCTGCGCTGTCTCGTCAGAGAAGATGGAGTTACGACTAGTACTGCAACACGATGTGGCAGCAAACAGGACTTTGTGACATGAGAGGAAGTACAGAGACCGAGCGGATCCATTTTTCTTCAGTGATGAACACTTGTTGAAGTATTATAGATTCCCAAGACAGGAGCTACTTCATTGGTTTCATAACATAGGGAAATGAAAAATCCATTTCACAAATTCAGTAGGGATTTCATGAAATGATTGACTTCACAGTCTTCCTGTAATATGGTTAACTGCAAATCAGCTATAAAGTAATTACGTTGCTGAAAATTCATTATATCAGAGAAATAAATACCTATGCAGTTATGATGCACTCATGTACTACCCTGAAAATTCTAATAAGGAATTCTACCTAAGAACATTGTGTGACACAGCGGCTCACCCAGTGTTCAGTGTTAATTATAGATATTAAGTGGAGGTATGACCTGTTTTACACATTACCTGTATCATTGTCAGCATTTCTTCATCTGAAAAGTTGGCTCGACGAAGGCGTTTGGCGGGCTGCTCCTCACTTGCCATGTCCACTTTTCTTTTCACCACTTACTGTTCTCAGCTGGGCAGTTCTTGCATTACTTATAACACTGACGCCTCGGACATGAAAATGCATCTTTCCTTCCTGCTGGAAGTATGCCTTTGTACAGCCTGTGCCTAAGAAGGGTGACCGCTCCAATCTCTCAAACTACCGCCCAATAGCTTTACTTTCATGTCTATCTAAAGCTTTTGAATCAGTCCTTAACCGGAAGATTCAAAAGCACCTTTCCACTTCTAATCTTCTATCTGATCGCCAGTATGGATTCCATAAGGGGCGTTCTACTGGCGATCTTCTTGCTCTCTTAACTGACTCTTGGTCATCCTCTCTTAGCCGTTTCGTTTAAACTTTCTCTGTTGCGCTAGACATATCGAAAGCCTTCGATAGAGTCTGGCACCAGTCTTTACTTTCTAAACTGCCCTCTTTCGGATTCTATCCCTCTCTCTGTTCCTTTACCTCCAGTTTCCTTTCCGGCCGTTCTATCTCTGCGGTGGTAGACGGTCACTGTTCTTCCCCTAAACCTATCAACAGTGGCGTTCCACAGGTCTCTGTCCTATCACCCACTCTCTTCCTGTTATTCAGCAATGATCTTCTTTCCATAACAAAATGTCCTGGCCACTCGTATGCCGACGACTCCACTCTGCATTATTCAGCTTCTTTCAATAGAAGACCATCACAACAGGAAGTACACGACTCCAGACTGGAGGCTGCAGAACGCTTAACCTCAGACCTTGCTATCATTTCCGATTGGGGCTGAAGGAACCTTGTGTCCTTCAATGCCTCAAAAACTCAATTTCTCCACCTATCAACTCGACACAATCTTCCAAACACCCATCTCCTATTCTTCGACAACACTCAGCTGTCACCATCTTCAACACTAAACATCCTCGGTCTATCCTTAACTCAAAATCTCAACTGGAAACTTCATATCTCCTCTCACACTAGATCAGCTTCCTCGAGGTTGGGCATTCTGTATCGTCTCTGCCAGTTCTTCTCCCCCGCGCAGTTGCTATCCATATACAGGGGCCTTGTCCGCCCTCGTATGGAGTATGCATCTCACGTGTGGGGGGGCTCCACTCACACAGCTCTTCTGGACAGAGTGGAGTCTAAGGCTCTTTGTCTCATCAGCTCTCCTCCTCCTACTGATAGTCTTCTACCTCTGAAATTCCGCCGCGTTGTTGCCTCTCTTTCTATCTTCTATCGATATTTCCATGCTGACTGCTCTTCTGAACTTGCTCACTGCATGCCTCCCCCCTCCCGCGGCCCCACTGCACACGACTTTCTACTCATGCTCATCCCTATACTGTCCAAACCCCTTATGCAAGAGCTAACCAGCATCTTCACTCTTTCATCCATCACGCTGGTAAACTCTGGAACAATCTTCCTTCATCTGTATTTCCTCCTGCCTACGACTTGAACTCTTTCAAGAGGAGGGTATCAGGACACCTCTCCTCCCGAAATTGACTTTTCTTTCGGTCACCTCTTTTGATTCTTTTTTGGGAGCAGCGAGTAGTGGGCTTTTTTTTTATTATTATTGTTTTCTTTTTTTGTGCCCTTGAGCTGCCTCCTTTGTTGTAAAAAATAAAAAAATAAATTAAACCATACTTGATGTATGTCGGGTCATACTTTCGCTTTGGCATGTTACCAAATACTGTGGAAAAGTGTGGTTGTATCAGTTAAAACAGTCAAACAGGCAAACAAGCACATTCAATAAAAAATATTAAAGAAATACAAAAACTCTGATAGATTTGAATAATTACACAACTGTCAATCAATAAAGCACAATATCACGTTTGAAAAGCAAGAAAAACAAAATTAAATTCAAACCACGTAAAAGAACTACAATAAACAAATCCAAAACAAAGTAAGACTCACTAAGTGATAAGACACACTTTCTCAGTACGGAGGCAGATGGATAACTGGCTGTGGCAGTTGGTCGCTATGGCCGTTGGCAACTTTTAAAGTTTAAGTTGCCGACAACTGAATATCGCACATAACCCCGAAAGTGTTCACGAACCACCTGTAAGGCCCTCGTGTACCACTAGTGGTATGCATACCACAGTTTGGGAACCACTGCTCTAGATCTACTCTCCTTACATGGATTTACACCTTCCTAAAAATACTGTTCAGCAGTTCTACACATTACTGGTTAGTAATACAACACAACATGTCTTTAATTTCTGATTATGTCTATATTTTTCGCTCAGGGAACCCCCCCAATAATCCAAATGACCTTCAGTCAAAAAAATTCTTTATCCTTCAGTAAAACTGAACTTTCCTGTGAACTTTCATTCCTTAGTGAATAATCCTTTTTTTTTTTTTTTTTTTTTTTTTTTCAAAATCTTTGGACACTCAACATCTCATCTCCTAAATCTGTTTCATCACCAGCTCTATCCTCCCTCTCAGATACCAACAATATACAAGCACTTGGCCATCATTGTTTGAAGTATGTTGGTGTGGATATAAACAGAGTTAAAAATTAACTGCTCAAACAGAATTCAAAATTAATTGCTCAATCAGCTTCTCTATTTTAACTGACTCTTTAGACTCATCATCATCAGTCATTACTAGTCCACTGCAGGACAGAACCATTCCTGAAGCACGTCACCCAGCTTTGGCAGCAAAGGTTCTACTTCAGTATCAACTTGGTTCTCTGTCTTCCCTGACTTCCAAAGTTCCCAAGTTGCTACTCTGTTACTTTGATTGTCCATCTCTCATTTCTATGAACAGGAAACTGCCCAAGTCTATTTGCTCATAATATTAATGGTTCATCTCCACCTTGTCTGTTTGCATGCAGGAAAAAAATAAGAATCACTGATGCACTTCTTACTACAGTCATAAATGGCACTGATAAATGATCTAAAGCCAGACCAATGCAGCTAGACTTGTCAGCAACATTTCATTGTGTCAGCCATGATAGCTTCCTGTTTAAACTCTGCAGCATATGAACGGGCAGTCTGGTTTGCTCTATCATGAGCCAGTTTTTGAGGTGTTGTAGTAATTGTGTCTGTATGAATGGTAGTTACAGTTGGATGATTGATGTCCATTTTGGTGTGCCTCAAGGAAGTGTGCCTCAAGGTCCTGTGATCTTCATTACATATTCAGTGGACTTATTCAAAGGGATGAGGAATAATTTGTTTTGCTATGCAGATGATGATACCCTCCTGTCCATTATTCCTTTCCCTGGTCTGCATCAAGCCCTCTCTGAATCCTAGAAGATCTGCTTTGAATCCCTGGCAGGTGCCAAAAGTGGCATAGGAAATTAAATCCAGTGATGACTGAAAACATGATTATCAGTGAGTCACCTTCTATTACCAGTTCATGACATGCTATTTCTTGATATTCTCTCTCTCTCTCTCTCTCTCTCTCTCTCTCTCTCTCTCTCTCTCTCTCTCTCTCTCTCTCTCTCTCTCTCTCTCTCTCTCTCTCTCTCTCTCTCTCTCTCTCTCTCTCTCTCTCTCTCTCTCTCTCTCTCTCTCTCTCTCTCTCCCCCCCCCCCCTAACAGGTTGATTCTGAGGGCTCTGGTATCAATTTTTATTTTATTTTATTTTAATTATTTGCATTTGGCAAGCTCTCTCTAGCAGAAGTAAGTTGCCAAATGCAAGACTTTACAGTATTTATTTATATAACATAATTTTTTAATGTTCAAGTCCAAGAACTGCCACCTGTATGGACTAAGTCCCAAGGAGCTGGTGGAGCACGGAGAGCTGGTCAATGAAACAGGCGGCTACTTCATCATTAATGGTGCCTGCAGGGTGCTCAGGTTGGTTTGCTTGTCTGTTTATTGTTTTTACTTTGTAGTATTAATTAGAAAGAGAAGCATAGCTCAGAACTGTTGATTATTTAAGATGAAAGTGTTTTCAACAGAGGTTTTGGGTTGTGTTTGTCTGACTTGATAATTGTACTAATTTGAAATTTCACTTTTCACCCAGCCTTTCAATGTTTTTTCAGACTGTTAATGTGCAATAGACGCAACTTCCCTGTAGCCCTAACAAGAGAATCATGGAAACGGAGAGACACAGGATTCACTGACAAAGGGGTGATGATACGCTGTGTGCAAGATGATCAGGTATTTCTTCAACTTAAGACTAACTTAACTTTTCAGCTTATATATATATATTTTTTTTTCAGCATCATTCATCAGTTCATCCACACAACTTAGCAAAAAAAAAAATAAAAAAAAATAAATAAATAAATAAATAAATACATCTAAGGGGGCCTATCCAAAACTAGGTAAGTAGGATTTGCCTACCACTGTATTGCAGAGGAGGGGGAAGGGGAGGAGGGGTGGAGTCAAAGTCTCTTGTTTGAAATTTCCTGTAATCTGAGTCAGAATTTTTATATCTGACTCCACACCCTGGAGTGAGGAATGAAGCGGCAGCACAGCTGTAGTGAAACCAAATTGTTGAGTCCATTTGGGCAGAGGCTCCCGCGGGTCCATTCCTCCCCTCTGCTCTGCCACACAGTCCCAACACCTATTTTTTCTTATCATATGTTACCTTTACCTTACATATGAGAGGAAGAGATAGGTGTTGGTACTGTGGCAAGCTGAAAGAAAATGGACCATGGCTCCAAACGGACTTAACGATTTGGTTTCACTACAGCTTGAAACAGCCACACCCAAAGTTACTTGACAAAATGGAAAGACAAATTATGCTGCCTGCTGTTACATACAAATTTTGAAAGACTTTCATTCAACATTCCTTTATCGTAAGCTGTTAGGTTGTGAAATAGCTGTTAACAGTTGATATAAAAAATGTGATGTGTGTAACTTTCATCAACACATTTCAGTGTAATTGTCCAACTGAAATTGCAGTTTTATCTAGCACTGCACATTTTCTTTTTCTGTATCAGATTTATTTTCTATTATTGTCTTTCTGTGACATTTTCTAAGAAATTCATATCCTAATATAACCTTATTTTCTCATGATTAGAGCTTTCATGGCATTGTCTAGGTAATCATTCTCCCACAGGTGGCTAGGTGATAGTGTCTTTATGATAATTACAGTAATGTTGCCAATTATGTACTGTGTATATTTTTTTTAGAAAATCAAGGATGATAGATTAATTTGTTAATTAGCTATGGCTCTTGAACAATAATTCCCAATTCTATTTTGCCAGGTGTCGACCATCAACGTCCTCCATTACCTCAGTACTGGTGAAGCCAAGTTGGAGTTTGTGCTGCGTCGGGAGCTGTTCTTTGTGCCACTCATCATGTGCCTGAAAGCTCTTTTAGACTACACCGACCGCCAGATCTATCAGCACCTGATCCGAGGACGAGAAAATGATGCCTACTTTTTAGAGTGAGTAGCTTTGCTGACGTGCTGACTTTCAGTAACTTTAAAGAAAAAAATGTTAGGGTTTTCCACCACCAAGGTGTGAATGCAGCAGCAATGAACAGAAAACACACACTGCTTCTCTTCTTTCCATCAGTGGCTCCATGCTACAGTTGCTAAGAAATTGGAGCTGCTCCTGTGCCCATCTGCACTGTTTTGACTGTAAACAAATTAATATTTTCACAAAGTAAATGGGCATTACAAGGCCATGGGGATACAGTGGATCCTCAAATTTAGAAATCTCATAATTATTGACAACTGCACACCATGTTTACTTTGTGCAACTGGAACAACAAGTTGTGTCAGGAGTCATGCAGGAGGTTGTGTTGGGGGGCACCAGTGTTTGTAAACAAAAGAGACGTTGTAGTTATGTGAGTGTGGCCATTGTCACCTCTTCTGCATCTTCTTTCCATCTGTGAATGTTTCATTCAACTATGATTGTTGCTGCTGTAATGCGGGGAAAACCAGAACAATCGATCATCTTCAATAATTAAAGTATTAACTGTGAATTATGTGATGGTGCGGCAGGGCAGACATTCAGACCGACAGACGAATCACGATGAGTCAGAACCACGTAATGCTGACCCATCACTGGTTCGTCTGTCTGTCTGAATGTCTGCCCTGCCGCACCATCACATAATTCACAGTTAATACCTTAATTATTTAAGATGATCAATTGTTCTGGTTTTCCCCACACTACACTACCAGTAAAAGGTCATCTGTTAGAGCTCCTGCAAGAATATTGTTGGGGACCTGTTGTGTGGGATGTCGTTTTTGATGAGCACAGCTAATCCAGTCTCATAATTCTCGTTGAACTTGCCCCCTACCTGTGGAAGGTTGTGGGCATAGTAGGTCCATTGAATGCAGGGCTGAAGTTCACTGTTGCAGTAATGCAGCAAAGTGATAATTATGTCTCCAAAAGGTCTATTATGTCTCTCAGGGAAGGATACTTTATCCCCCTCAGTCTGAAAAGTGAGGGGGACTTGTCCCCCCGTCCCCCCCACAATCGTCACCCATGAATTAGCAGGGTTATTACACAAGTGACAAGGCTTGTAATAATTTGTAGTAGACTGCAGGCTACATAGCGAGCTGACTGATGAAAATCATGGACACTCTAGCGAGTCACACGTCTTTACTTGTCTAACTGTAAACACCGTCTGAACACTCAGAAGACAGAATCTGGACATAGTACAAAATCACTTTTCTTGTGAAACATGCACACACATTATAATTATACTGTATATATGCATACATATACGTGTGTGTGTGACTGTGTGTGTGTGAGACTGTGTGTGTGTGTGTGTGTGTGTGTGTGTGTGTGTGTGTGTGTGTGTGTGTGTGTGTGTGTGTGTGTGTAATTCACCACGGCCTGATCATGAGTTGGACTCGCTTTAGCCACCAGGTACCCTCACAACGTGAGCAAGTGCTCATTATTGTCGATCTCTGGGTACTGCCAGGACCTCACACACCACACACCCCATCCCCCTTGCTCAAGGGGAGACAGTAACCACTCCTAGTCAATGGAAAGAATCCGGCCTGAGCGGGGCTCGAACCGCCGCCTGTTTGGCCGTGAAGCCTTACAGCGCAGCGCTCTAACCGATTGAGCTACCAGAGTGGTGTGTGTGTGTGTGTGTGTGTGTGGGTGTGGGTGTGGGTGTGTAGCGAGTGAGATTCGTGCATATGGCAGCGTAATGCCAAGGTATCGCTACGTAGTAAAATGACGCAAACACACACCCCAAAAGTTACTGTCATTCCCCCCATTTTTTTCTTTTTTTACCTTTTGGGCGAAATTAATTTAGTGGGTGGGCAATTTATTTTTGTAGGTGGGTAGTCGCCCACCCAGTTAACATGTTACGTTTAGGCTTGCTTCTGTATGTGGAAGCCATGTTTTTGCTACTAATGCCAAGGCCTCAGAATAAAGTGCTCAGATCTTGAAGAGCGGAATGACAAGCATACAAATAATCAGCGCAGATTAAAAAAATAAAGACTTAAACAATAAATGTTGCTCCTCTGGCATGTCCGATGCTCTACTCATATGATGCTCCCTTGTTAAAACTGTTATGGCAGGAAATGATTAAACAGACCCGTCCGTCTTGTACTTTTATTATGGGTACAAAGGTGTGCGTGGAGGTCCAGCCTCTGAGTGGCTAGCCCGAACTGCTTCAGGTGCAGGAAGTACGAAAAAGGCGGGAAGACACCGGGTTCCTCAGCACACAAACAAGCTGTGGGAACTTAGATATGCTATTACAAAATGAACAAATTTAATAAATAATAACTGATAACTACTTATGTTGAAGCAAATCAAAAAGTTACCTGAATTATGGCGAGGGAGATATTAGATATAGGAGATGTACCTCATGCACGGAGTTGTGTGAACACCATACAAGATATGATGCAAAACTGTTTTGGTAGATTTAGTAAGTAGAAAGATTTAGTAAGAAATGAAATATTAAGTTTCCAGTTGGAATTACAGGCACCGTTGCCAGATTATCGTACTCAGAGCCTCGTATTTGCCGGTTACTGAGCCATAGCTATTGCCAAAAAACACCAATAATTAACCATTTTAACGATAACTATATATGAAGGCAATTATTGGGGTCGAGGAGGCAGTTTTGGGTCGGTGGCAAACATAGAAAACTGAAGTCGCGACAATCGGGCAACGTTGATTACAGGGAGTCCTCGGGTTATGACGTCCTCGACCTACGACATTTCAAGGTTCAATAATTTAATTTAAGAATACAGTAAAACTTCACCATTTGCACACTCACCATTTGCGCCGCCTTAATTTGCGGCCATCGTCCCACCATTTGCACAGGTGGTCTTGCCATTAGTGCACCTCGCCCTCCCACCACTGGATTTGTTTCGGTTTCCGCTAGTGGTGTCTCCAGAAAAAATTTAAATTTATACATAGTTTTGGGGGTGGGGGTTATGCCGGTGGGGGGGGTTATGAAGGTGGTGGGGGTTATGAAGGTGGTGGTGGTTATGAAGGTGGTGGTGGTTATGAAGGTGGTGGTGGTTATGAAGGTGGTGGTGGTTATGAAGGTGGTGGTGTGATTGCTCTGAAGGTGGTGGTATAGTATGAAGGTGAGGTGGTGGGGTATGGTGGTGGTTGGTGATGAAGGTGGTGGTTAGTTATGAAAGAGGTGGGTGGCGGGAGTTATAGAGGTTGATGAGAAGGTGGTGGTGGTTATGAAGGTGGTGGTGGTTATGAAGGTGGTGGGGTTATAGAAGGTGAATTGGTGGTGGTTATGAAGGTGGTGGGGGTTATGAAGGTGGTGGTGGTTATGAAGGTGGTGGGGGTTATGAAGGTGGTGGGGGTTATGAAGGTGGTGGTGGTTATGAAGGTGGTGGGGGTTATGAAGGTGGTGGTGGTTATGAAGGTGGTGGGGGTTATGAAGGTGGTGGTGGTTATGAAGGTGGTGGTGGTTATGAAGGTGGTGGGGGTTATGAAGGTGGTGGTGGTTATGAAGGTGGTGCGGTATATGAAGGTGGTGGGGTTATGAAGGTGGTGGGGGTTATGAAGGTGGTGGTGTGGTTATGATGGTGGTGGTGGTTATGAAGGTGGTGGGGGTTATGAAGGTGGGGGTTATGAAGGTGGTGGGGGTTATGAAGGTGGTGGTGGTTATGAAGGTGGTGGGGGTTATGAAGGTGGTGGGGGTTATGAAGGTGGTGGGGGTTATGAAGGTGGTGGTGGTTATGAAGGTGGTAGTGGTTATGAAGGTGGTGGGGTTATGCAGGTGGTGGTGTTTATGAAGGTGGGGGTGGTTATGTAGGTGGTGGTGGTGATGAAGGTGGTGGGGGTTATGAAGGTGGTGGTGGTGATGAAGGTGGTGGTGGTGATGAAGGTGGTGGTGGTGATGAAGGTGGTGGGGGTTATGAAGGTGGTGGTGGTTATGAAGGTGGTGGGGGTGATGTAGGTGGTGGTGGTTATGAAGGTGGTGGTGGTTATGAAGGTGGTGGTGGTTATGAAGGTGGTGGGGGTTATGAAGGTGGTGGTGGTTATGAAGGGGGTGTGGGTTATGAAGGGGGTGGGGGTTATGAAGGTGGTGGGGGTTATGAAGGTGGTGGGGGTTATGAAGGTGGTGGGGGTTATGAAGGTGGTGGGGGTTATGAAGGTGGTGGTGGTGATGAAGGTGCTGGGGGTTATGAAGGTGGTGGTGGTGATGAAGGTGCTGGGGGTTATGAAGGTGCTGGGGGTTATGAAGGTGGTGGGGTTATGAAGGTGGTGGGGGAATGAGAAGGTGGTGGTGGATGGTGGTGGTGATGAAGGTGCTGGGGGTTATGAAGGTGGTGGGGGTTATGAAGGTGGTGGGGGTTATGAAGGTGGTGGTGATGAAGGTGCTGGGGGTTATGAAGGTGGTGGTGATGAAGGTGCTGGGGGTTATGAAGGTGGTGGTGATGAAGGTGCTGGGGGTTATGAAGGTGGTGGGGGTTATGAAGGTGCTGGGGGTTATGAAGGTGGTGGTGATGAAGGTGGTGGGGGTTATGAAGGTGGTGGTGGTGATAAAGGTGGTGGGGGTTATGAAGGTGGTGGTGGTGGTGATGAAGGTGGTGGTGGTGGTGATAGTGGTAGTGGTGACGAAAGTGAAGGTGGTGACGAAGCTGGTGAGCTACATACAGCTGTCTACCACCCGCACACCCTCTGCCGCCAGTGAAGAACACTACCAACGTACACAACATGTCGTTTCCCACCATTGCCCGATCACCTCTCCTGGTCTCGTGGTGACTGCGATTATTCAATGTTTTCTGCCTCACTTTTGCACCACCTTCATGCCACATCCAGCGTCATCGAAGCCTAAACCCCGGAAGAACCCGATGATGACCATAGCACAGAAGGTGGAAGTGATAGAGTCCCAACAACCTAAGATTCGGACGCCATTATTGGCCCTGTTTTCTCCGTGAGAGGGTGTGCTAGTATTTGAAAAGTGCGGCGAAAACAGGGCCAATAATGGCGTCCAAATCTTAGGTTGTCGGGACTCTGGGCCTCTTTCACAGTCACTTTGTTTGTTTTGATCGTTACCAATGGCAGCGTTCGACGCTATAGTTTTCCACGTGAAACTGGCCTATGGGGTAGTGGCGGCTGCAGAGGAAGCGAGAGGTGTTGAGAGTGTGTGGCAAGGTGTGGGGCTAGGCTAACCCCGCAGCCGCCACTACCCCATCGGCCAGTTTTACGTGGAAATACTATAGTGGCGATCACCGCCATTGGTAACGATCAAAACAAACAAAATGACTGTGAAAGCGTCCCTCTATCTATCAAGGGACTCCACAGATCACGACCCAGAAACGGGTTATGCTAAATGGAAGACGCTATTAACGTGTTTCCTGCCAGCAGACTTTTTTTTTTTTTTTTTTTTTTTTTTTTTTTTCTGGTAGGGGGGTTTTGGGCCATGACTGCCCATATGTATTTTTCCCCTTAGGTTATTAAGTTCGCCATTTGCGCATTCGCCATTTGCGCACCTTCAGACTGCCCATATGTGCGCAAATGGTGAGGTTTGACTGTATGCCGTCACATGGCTCTTGACCGAGAAAGAAGGCAAACTCTTTCCTGCTGTACACCATCGGGCATCTCACTCGACCTCCTTCACTCTCAGCTCCATTCCTTCCTCACCAGCTGAGCATCTAAACATGGTCACATATAAATGTGAATGAAACTATTGCATTGCTCAGATAAACTTATTGGTGGTTGCAAGCACATACATGTGTCATGTTCACACCAGCAGTGAGGTTGTTCCACCACACCACTTCTGCAATGGAAAAGGCATGCTGGTGGGCCCTTGGCACTCTCAGAAGGGAGGTGTTTGCTTACCTTTGTTTTCGTGCTGCATTCAAACCTCTTCAGTAGCCCTCAGGTCCATCAGGTGAGGCACTTGACCCACTTGTGTCTTGTGCAGCACTGTCTGGGCAGCAACTCTCCAACGGTGCTCCAGGCTGTCCATCTGGTTCATGGCTGGTCCTGCCCATCACTCGTGTGGTTGTTGGTATTGGTGATGTCGCTGCTGCCTCTCCCACTGCCATGGTCGTTGGTGCTCGGTGCCGCTGATGAGGGCCTCTGCCCCTCCTTACACCTTGCACAGCAGGTTGAGGTGGCAGTGGGCACTAAACATTGTGGTGAGCAGCATGTATTCCATCACTGGCCTGACTTATGCCTTGTATAGTGTTCAGACCATCATTGTCCAGGAGGTGCTTCATGCACTGCAGCAGGTCACCTTCTGGGAGGCTTTATGCACCACCCTTTCAAGGTGGGGGTCAAAGAGCAGCTGAGAGTCCACCTCCATGTCTAGGATGTCAGTGCTGGCCTGCAGAGGGATGGTGTCGTTCCCGAATCTCAGCATGCCGTGGAGTTGCCTTGCATCTTCCCGAGAACATGATATTACCATGACCTGAGTTTTGTCAGGGCAAACCTGACTTGCCACCTCTTTCCCCAGGCCTTTATGTCTGCCAACTGTCTGTTGACAGACTTTATCATGTCCTGGGCTTCCTCCCCCCTATATGTTCTGGAGAGGATTCAGTCGTTGGCATAGGCACTTGCTACCGGGATGGTTTGCAGAAGGTTCTTAGGGTATATATTCCACAGGATAGGTCCCTGTGGAACGGAGGCCTCCACCGGGAAGCTGGCCAAGGTGCTTCCATTCACTGCCATGTGGAGGCTTCTACCTGACAGGTAGCTGGAGAACACATGCAGCGGGTCCCCCATGATGCCCAGTTGCTTGAGCTTCACTGTCAGACAGTGGTGCCACACACAATTGAAGGCTCCAGCTATGTCACGAGGAAGGGGTGGTTGGCATCAAGGGCGTCATGTCAGGATTGCTTTGGTGACTGCAGGTTGTTCTCCTCGAGTTAGCCTGTCAGCTGCTCCCTGATGATCCTCTCAAGTATTTTACTGATGATTGAGAAGAGTGAAGTGGGTCTGTAGTTGCCTGGCTCAGACCTAGATTTTTCTTGTGTATGGGTGTGACTGGCCTTCTTCCACTGTCTGCAGGCAAAGGGGCTGGTGAGCTCATTGTAGCTTTGCCACAATTGGTGTGGGCTCATGCCATCAGGACCTGGTGCCTCTCTAGTGTTCACACCCCTCAGATGTCTCTTGAGTGTCCTCTGAGACTAGCACATTCTCTAGTCTTGAAGCGATAAATCGAGGGAGGGGTTGGGGGCTGCTTGCCCAGTTCTTGGATTGTCACCTTTTGACTAAAATGACAGGCCAGTAGGTCAACCTTTTCCAGAGTCAGCAGCCATTGAGATGTCTGTTGACAACACCAGTACCGTTAAGCAGGTACCAGTACCTCACTATACCTCTCAGACTTTCAGCTGCAAATGGCGCCAGTGAAACTCATTTCTTGCTTAGAAGCCATCACTGACTTCACCTGTCTCCCTGCATTTGTGGGTTCACTACTCGTGGATTCACACATTCACGTATCTTCCCACAATGGCACAAAGGCAGCCACAAGGGAATATTCATGGGCCCATTCCAAACATTCACAGTCTATCCGCAGCCAATTCATCTTTTTCTAAGGAAAACATGATCTATACATGCATAGAGCAGCATAAAGCATCATAAATAGCATCATCCATCAGCTATACAAACCATACTGTTCTGTAATTTATGTCAACTTCTCACAATTATGTAGTCACTTTAAAGTTAGGTACTCACCACAAAGTGTCTGCCATTGCTTTTTTAACTTAAGGGGCTTAAGCATATCATACCATGCGAATTATTTACTAATGAATGCTTTGTTCTATAAAAATTAGGTAACAAGTTATGAGATGGGTAATAAAAACTTGGTCATGACTACAAACAGCTGTTCAGCTGATAACATAAACAAACAGGCAATGTTGGTGGTAGGAGGCTGGGCTGGTAATGGTACCGTCACTGGTGCTAATAGTACCAGCTATACAATACGGTACTGGTATCAGACTGCAGTACTTGTACTTGACAAATGGGTAATAATTTAGGTTGCTCGTATACACAAAATATTATAAATTGTTTCATTGAACACTTAGGGTGACCTGTACAATGGTGAGAGGATTTTGCCTAATGTGACATACCATTGCGTGTAATGTCGATTAGACCTTTTTTTTATTTATTTATTTTATTTTTTTATGTCGTAGCCTATTGCGCCGGTAGGCTTCTTCCCGGTGGATCCTGATGGTCGGTCCAAGGCTTCTTTCCGGTGGGGCCTGATGGTCGGTACAGCCCGTTGTGGCGCAGGCGAGTGTTTATAGTGGCGCCATCTTGCATTGGCTCATGCTGCCCTCCCGGAGCTCATCTTTAATCCTAGAATCTAGAGTCCGGGTTGATTGGTGGTCTTCTGGACAGCATGTGGGTAGTTTTAAGCCACTCGAAGGGCGGCTGAAAAATCCCAGCTTGGTGACAACAGTCGGGAATTGAACTCGCGTCCTCCTGAACGCGGGGCCATCTTGCCATCCATTCAGCCACTGCCTACCCTGACCTGGCGGTAATGAGCTGTTCAGGGGCCATACATGAAATTAGGATGCATTTATTTTGGCCTATTTTACCTTATATTTTGTAAATGAAACACCGAATGACTGAAATAATATTTTTTTTTATAAACTAAATATACTTTCATTAGTATTTAGACATGTTTCCTTGGTTAAGTACAAAATTAATTTGCATTGAGTGAGTAGGTTTACAAAAATAGTATCTGTTGAGTTCTATGCACTACACTTGACAGCTTCTTTCAGCCTGATGACAGACAGTATATCGATGGATCATAGGCGCCTTTTCATGTACGGCCTTCCATTCTCTTATGAGATAAAGGTGTGATGACTTACCAGGCCAATCTAAGGGCCATATTTTTAAACATTTCGGCGTCCAAGCACACACATTTGGCATGGCTTTTGTAGGGATTATGGGCCTTTCCAGGGGGTAGTTTAGTGACCCTGGTGATAGTTTGACCCTTCTTCTAAACCCTGAAACCCCCAAAATAATCTCTAGAATACGATTGATCATGTTTTCGTCCTTTGCAAATAGTTGGTGTGGGTGTTGGTAGCGTTTAAGAATACCGCACAAAGACTTGAATGTCATTGTTATTAAAGAAATCCATTGCCCTCTTTCCTCAATGGCATGAGGCACCATCTTTCATGAAATTCCCTCTTGAGAATTGAATGGATTGGCAGCAACTTCTCCCTTAACACTTAGATATGTGATTGTTGCTTCTCATGGTTGTACTTTTACAAAGGGTTACAACTTTCCATGGCTATCATAACTGCTAAAACACCTTCATATCATGACTTTGGGTGGATACCATAAATGTGGGATTGTTTCTGTCAAACCTTTTTGATCATAGCACTTGTCTTCCCAATTGCCCTAGTGATGCAGAAGTAGCTCATTGGAAAACACATGTTTCCAGTCCTTCATGACCCAATCTTTGTATTATCTAGCATAGGCTAATCCCATAGCCTTTATGGCAATGGTCAGCATTGTTTTCTAGGTATGTTACATTTTGGGAGTCAAACTTCAGTTATTCATGAATAATAAGGATGTCTTTACACAGTTTGTGGTTCTCAATCTTGATGATTTTAGCAGCACCTCCGGGGTGCAGTGGTTAGCAGGAATAGCTATGAATTAAATGAAGGTTCGAATCTCTGCCTGAGCAGTTGGTGCGTAGCTCACCCAGTTGTTAGTCCTCCCTTGCGTGCTGCTCAATAAATGGGTACCTGGGGAAACCTGGGGAAGGTAAACTGTGATAAGCTGTATGTTACACTGGCCTGGTGTCCTGGGAAAAATGAGTTCTTATCCACCACAGGTTCAAAGGGCCAATGCAACAGAAATGAGCACTGGCTATCGCATATGCCCCCAACTTAATTTTTACCTCTATTGAAAAGCTCAACCATCAGAATTGTTCAAAGCAGGATGTCTGTGGGTTTGATAACTTATTCTCCCCCCATGAGCCCATACTCCTCTTCAAGGCAGGCTCCCAGTCTCCATTCTTAGCATGTCTGACCCAGATGGATGCTTTGTTTTGGACATTTAAAGAAGTCGTCTTATTTATGGAGTGTGACAATCCTTGCTTTCTCCACTTCAGACATTTTTTTCCCATAAAATAGTACAGGAAGCAGCACAGCAAGAGGTGAAGAGTCAGCCAGTGAACCTCCTTGTGTAAAGTCAGTGTGGTAGTTGATCGACCAGGCAGTTTATAAGCAGTCATCACCTTCCCTTAAGGTTGATGGTTGTTACAAGTACCTCAACCAACAGCTCCATCATGATATCATTAGTGGATGGTATTAGGACAAAACTCTGTCCTATTATCCTACTATCATATCTATTCACCCTCATCCTAATTTTATCCTTGGCCACTGAATAATGCATTTTGCACTTTCTACCTAAGTTTTCCAGTTGTAATTTTTCCCCACATCTTAGTTAATGTGTTACATGCAATTACTATGCTGATACATGTTGTACATTTTCCTTTAGTTAACAAGGTAAAGCTATATAATGTTGATAAGAATTTTACCTGACCATTCTTTCTTTTTTTTTTTTGTCAATGTAGGCAGATCAAGGCTATGCTGGGCAAACTACAAGATGAGGGCATCTACACCACCCAGATGTGCAAGGAATACATTGGCAGATCCTTTCGTCACAGACTTGTTCAGACCCTACCAGAATGGTACACAGATGCTGATGTCTGCAACTACCTTTTGAAGTCAGTGTGTGTTTGTGTATTTACCTATTTGTAGTCTACCGGGCCCGAGCTAAGCTCTAATAGTCCCGTCTCCATATCTACATTTATCCAGCCTTTCCTTCATTTGTTGGACACTGTTCGCCTCCACCACTTCTTCCCACAAGCTGTTCCATGTGTTAACACTTCGATGTTGAAAACTGTACTTTTTTAAGTCACTCAAACAGGTTCCTTTATTAAGTTTCTTCCTATGTCCTCTCAGCCCCTGCATTCTCACAGTTAAGAAGAGATCATCTCTATCCACCTCATCAAACTTATTTACTAACTTATACAGCGTGATCAGATCTCCTCTCTCCCTTCTTTGTTCCAGTGTCGTCAAGTCCATCTCCTTCAATCTGTCTTCATACATCATATTCGAGGGTTCTGGGACCATTTTAGTTGCAATTCTCTGTATCCTTTCCAACTTTCTCATATCCTTCTTTTTGTGAGGCGACCACACAACTGCAGCATATTCAAGTTTTGGTCTTATCCTTGCTGTTATTATTTTCTTCATCATTTCTTTGTCCATAAAATGCAATGATACCCTTATATTTTGCATCATCCTGTAGGTTTCTCCAAACAGCTTGTTTATGTGCTTTTCTGGGGATAGTGTGTCTTGCATCATTACTCCCAAATCTTTTTGTGTGCATGTATTATAATAATAATAATAATAATAATAATAATAATAATAATAATAATAATAATAATAATAGGTTTATTAATGTAAGGCAGCCGTTAGGCTGAAAATATACAAATTAAAAATACAAGAAACTAATACTAAATAGGCTACACTAGAGGGAGGGGAAGGGTGGGGGGTGGTTTGGGAGAGCTAAAAATAGAGACATAAGGTTGAGGGAGGGTGGTGTGAAGGGGGCATTTAGAGGGGTAGCGGCGAGGTGCTAATCTCCACCTTGGCCCTTTGGGTATGACTGTCACTGGGCATTGTTTATCATCCACACCATCGCGGGCACTGCGCTACGTTTGTAACGGTCGGTTCGCAGCGCTCTGAAGGGGTTGAGTTTGTTGTGGTGTCTGGTGAAGCGGGTGGGGGGGGAGGCGCGTCGGATGGCAGGAGGTGGCGGTGGCAAGGATGGTGAAGCAGGGAGATTCCGAATTTTTTGAGGGCGACCTGGTGCTTGTCAGAGAGCCTCGGGAGACTCAGGGTGGCCAGGGCATTGTCGTAGGTGTGGTAGTCAGGGCCTAAAATGACCCTGAATGCCCTCTTTTGAACCCTTTCAAGCTGCTGTTGTTGGATGAGGGTAAGGGATGATGACCATGCCGCGGAGGCATAATGAGCTTTGGCAATATGAATGATGAATAAATACTGCACAGCTCAGCAGCTGGTGCCCCCAGCATTCTGAGTCTACGCAGCATGTACAGCTTGTAGGAGGCTGCTCTGACGGTGTTGGAGACGTGGAGCTTCCAGTTGAGCTGGTAGTCCACAGTGATGCCTAGTAGTTTGGTGGACTGGACAACCTGGAGGTGGTGTGAGCCAATAGACAGCAGCAGAGGTGGCACTTTTTTTTTTTTTTTTTTTTTTTTTTTTTTTTTTTTTTACAACAAAGGAGGCAGCTCAAGGGCACACAAAAAAGAAAACAATAATAAAAAAAAGCCCGCTACTCGCTGCTCCTAAAAAAGAAACAAAAGAGGTGGCCGAAAGCAAGATCAAATACGGGAGGAGAGATGTCCTGATACCCTCCTCTTGAAAGAGTTCAAGTCGTAGAGCATGAGTAGAAAGTCGAATGCAGCGGGGCCGCGGGAGGGGGGGAGGCATGCAGTTAGCAAGTTCAGAAGAGCAGTCAGCATGGAAATATCGATAGAAGATAGAAAGAGAGGCAACATTGCGGTGGAATTTAAGAGGTAGAAGACTATCAGTATGAGGAGGAGAGCTGATGAGACGAAGAGCCTTAGCCTCCACTCTGTCCAGAAGAGCTGTGTGAGTGGAGCCCCCCCACACATGAGATGCATACTCCATACGAGGCGGACAAGGCCCTGTATATGGACAGCAACTGTGCAGGGAGAAGAACTGGAGAGACGGTACAGATCGCCCAGCCTCGAGGAAGCTAATTTAGTAAGAGATGAGATATGAAGTTTCCAGTTGAGATTTTGAGTTAAGGATAGACCGAGGATGTTTAGTGTTGAGGAAGGTGATAGCTGGGTGTTGTCAAAGAATAGGGGATAGTTGTTTGGAAGATTGTGTCGAGTGGATAGGTGGAGAAACTGTGTTTTTGAGGCATTGAAGGACACCAGGTTCTTCTTGCCCCAATCGGAAATAATAGTAAGGTCTGAGGCTAAGCGTTCTGCAGCCTCCAGCCTTGAGTCGTTAAGTTCCTGTAGAGTGCGTCTTCTATTAAAAGAAGTTGAGTAATGCAGAGTGGAATCATCGGCGTAGGAATGGATAGGACAGTTCGTTTTGGAAAGAAGATCATCAATGAACAACAGAAAAAGAGTGGGAGATAGGACAGAACCCTGTGGGACACCACTGTTAATAGATTTAGGGGAAGAACAGTGACCATCTACCATGGCAGAAATAGAACGGTCAGAAAGGAAACTGGAGATAAAGGTACAGAGAGAAGGATAGAAACCGTAGGAGGGTAGTTTGGAAAGCAAAGATTTGTGCCAGACCCTATCAAAAGCTTTTGATGTGTCCAGCGCAATAGCAAAAGTTTCACCGAAACGGCTAAGAGAGGATGACCAAGAGTCAGTTAAGAAGGCTAGAGATCACCAGTAGAGGAACCCATACTGGCGATCAGATAGAAGGTCAGAAGTGGAAAGGTGCTTTTGAATCTTCCGGTTAAGGATTGATTCAAAAGCTTTAGATAGACAAGAAAGTAAAGCTATAGGATGGTAGTTTGAGGGATTGGAGCGGTCACCCTTCTTAGGCACAGGCTGTATGAAGGCATACTTCCAGCAAGAAGGAAAGGTAGATGTTGACAGGCAGAGACATTTCTCTTGGACGTGCAAACGTGCATCACCATGGTCTTGGTGTGGTTGATAGTGGCACTGTTGTCAACCGTCCATGCCTGAAGGTTGTCGAGCGACACTTGAAGAGGTGCATAGTCAGGATCCCTGTTGTTGACGGGGACGCCCAAGGTGCTGTCGTCAACATATTTCCAGCGATGCGGTGTGTCCATGAGGGCGTTGTTAATGAGCACCAAGAAGCAAAGCGGACCCATGTGTGTGTGTGTGTGTGTGTGTGTGTGTGTGTGTGTGTGTGTGTAGAAGGGGGGGGGGGTCATTCACTAAGGAATCTGCAAGAGGCAAGCAAATTATCTGCAAGAGTCTTTAGATTCTACTATGATGGTTGGGTAGCGACTAGCAAGTGTGTCACTGCTGTGTTGTGTTGTGTTTATGTTACTCACAGGCCACAGCTGCACCTTCCTGTGTCAGTTGACTGAATGTAGACAGTAACAGTATTCTGTTAAATCTTTCATATCCACATTAACAAGAGTTTCAGCATCATTAAAGTCATCCAAATATGTTTCTTTGTTTCATAATAAAAATATGAGCTTGTATGTGAGCATTTGTGGCAAAGGAAGTATGCTTGACAACTCTCCACTGTGGAGAGTGCATAGCTGCTTCTCATCCATGGATTATCTCTGCTTTGTTATTCCTTCCTAATCAAAACTGACTTTTATTGTCTTTTGCTTGCAGGAAAAGCACTAAAACCATATATTTTGTATGTTTTTAATTATTCCCTTGAGCTGACTACCCCTACAAAAAAAGTCCCATCAATCCCAAGTCAATAAATTGCATTGAAATTACACCTCCATTTAGAGCAAATTCCATTTAATGAGAATTTCTTTGGTACCTATCTTGTATTGAGTTTAGGGTCTACTATGTGCTCATTTAGGAATTGATATAGTCACCTTAAAAATGGATATTGATTGTTTTCATCTAATCAGCTCAAAAATTAATAGCAATAATATCAATCCACAGACACCACATACTCATCCACCTCAAGACATACAGAGAAAAATTTGATACCCTCTGTCTAATTGCTCGGAAACTATATGCTTATGTCGGAGGGGAGTGCAAGATGGAATCAGTAGATGCTGTAAGCATGCAGGAAGTTACACTGGGAGGCCACACTTGCTTACAGTACCTGAAAGAAAAGATGACAGACTTACTGGTAGCTGTTAAGTGGTTCCTGCAAATCAAAGATAAGAAGGAGGCTGGCCCATGGAATATTCATGAAGGTAAGTCAGAGAGAGAGAGAGAGAGAGAGAGAGATTTGATAGATTTACATAGATATTCAGACTACACAGACCCTATGGTCCAGACTAGGTGCTCTGTCCTTAAAACTAAATGATACAGTGGAACCTTGGTTTTTGAACAACTCATCTCAAACATATCTCGGTTCCCGAACAGGCAAGCTGGCAACTAGGTGCTCTACAGGCTGAGATGAATAGTGGGAGAGTTTTAGTTTTGCTGCAGCCCCCCCTCAATCCAGACTCCCTCTCAAACAGATCGTATTGGCTATATATGCAGCGCCACATTCGGACACCTGAAAAGCTGTCAACTATGAGATAGTTTCTGTAGAGTTCAAGTTATAGACTAGAGTGCATCTGAGGCTGGCCCTGGGATACACAACCAGGGTGACCCCACTGCTCCAATTCGACAATTTCATGCACCTCATGCTACCTGATTTCCTGACACTACTATTTGATATTAAGAAAAAATTGAGGCCAGTATCATCTTTTTGAGAAAATTTTGTGTTGCATTAGTATAAATATGTAACTAATATAAGCAGAAATATACAAAAATGAGGGTTATGAACATTTACTCCCACTTATTCAGCTTCAACTCCTCACTGCTCAGCAGTGCATTAATGTATTGTCCAAAACCAGTGTCTTGTATTATGTGTGTGTGTGTATTTACCTAGTTGTATTTACCTAGTTGTAGTTTTACAGGGCCTGGGCTTACGCTCGTGTGGTCCCGTCTCCGTGTCTGTATTTGTCCAACTTTTCCTTAAAGCTTTGCACACTCCTCACCGATACTACATCCTCACTTGGTCTGTTCCAAACCTCTATATTTCTTTGCGGGAAGCTATATTTCTTTATGTTTTTCAAGCATCTTCCTTTCCTCAAATTTTTACTGTGTTCTCTTGTGTTCCTGGTGTTTATTCCTTCATTTAGCAGTAACTCCTCATTATCTACTTCTTCCATTTTGCCCAATAATTTATAAATTTGTATTAGGTCTCCCCTTTCTCTTTGTTCTAGTGTTGGTAGGTCCATTTCCTTTAATCTTTCATCATATGTCAATCCCTCCAGTTCTGGAACCATTTTTGTTGCCATCCTTTGTATTCTTTCTATTTTTTTGTGTTTCTCCTTATGGGGAGACCACACTGCCTCCGCATATTCAAGTTTCAGCCTAATCATAGTGGTTATTAACTTTTTCATCACATCCTTATCCATGTAGTGGAATGCTAATCCTATATTTCTCACTATATTATACATATCACCGAATATCTGATTAACATGACTCTCAGGCTGTTGATTATCTTGTATTGTCACACCCAGATCTCTCTCTTCTTGAACTTTCTTTAATATTTCTCCATCTCCCATTTTATATGTCCATTTTGGTTTCCCTTTGCTCTTTCCCATTTCCATTACATGACATTTCACATTGAATTCCATCTCCCATTTAATACTCCATTTCCAAATCTTGTTCAAGTCATCTTGCAGAATTTCACAGTCTTTACTGTTTCTTATATGTGTTAGCAGTTTTGCATCGTCTGCAAACAGGCTCATATAACTGTTTACCCCCTCTGGCATATCATTGACATATACTAGGAAAAGTACTGATGCCAATACTGATCCCTGAGACACTCCACTATCTACAATTCTCCATTCTGATTTTATGTCCTTTACCACTGTTCTCATCTCTCTTCCCCTTAAGTAGCTTTCCATCCAGTTCTTCATTTTCCCTTTCAATCCTCCTTTATTTTCCAGCTTCCATAGCAGTCTTGTATGTGGAACTTTGTCAAACGCCTTCTTCAGGTCAAAGTAAACACAATCAACCCTTCCGTCCCTTTCCTGTATTTTGTCTGTCACTCTTGAGTAAAAGCTCAGTAAGTTTGTTACACATGAGAGCCCTTTTCTGAAGCCATATTGTTTACTTGTGATTATATTATGCTCTTCTAGAAATCTCGTCCATTGTTTCTTTATCACTTTCTCACATATTTTACATACTACACTGGTCAATGATATGGGTCTGTAGTTCAGGGGTTCTTCCTTCTTGCCACTTTTGTATGTGGGGACCACTTCGGCCCTCCCCCACTCCTTAGGCACTGTACCAGTTGTTATTGAGCATTAAATGATATCATATACCAGTCCAACCAGCTCATTTCTTCATTCTTTCAATATATAACCTGAGACTCCATCCGGTCCTACAGCTTTCCTCACTTCCAGCTCCTCCATCATTTTATGTATCTCCTCTTTATTTACTGTGACTTCTTCTATATGAGCTTCTATCTTGTTTTCTTGTGGTTCGTTGAATTTTTATCCTTTTGTAAAAATTTGCTGGAACTTTTTGTTCAGTAGCTCAGTCATGTCTTCAGGATCTTCGATTATCACATTCCTGTCTCTCAATCTTTCTGTTTTTTCCCATTGGTTTGATCTTTCCATTTATGAATCTATAAAATCATATCCCTTTTCTTCTTTTCTCCTTATTTTCGCGTATTCATTCCTCACTACCTTATAATCTTTATTCCTTTGGTTTTTATTTCTTTTCAATATTTTCCATGCTTTATCTCTTTTTTCTTTTGCCTTAGCACATTCTGTATTAAACCAGTCCTTTTTTCCTTTTTCTTTGGGTTTGCATTCTGGTACAAATTTCATAACTCCTGTGTGTGTGTGTGTATTTACCTAGTTGTATTTACCTAATTGTAGTTTTACAGGGCCTGGGCTTACGCCCGTGTGGTCCCGTCTCTGTATCTATAATTATCCAACTTTTCCTTGAATCTTTGCACACTCTTCGCCGATACTATTTCTTCACTTAATCTGTTCCAAACCTCTATATTTCTTTGTGGGAAGCTATATTTCTTTATGTCTCTTGAGCATCTTCCCTTCCTCAACTTTTTACTATGTCCTCTAGTATTCCTGCTGGAAGGTTCCTCTCTTAGTAGCAATTTCTTGTTATCTACTTCTTCCATTTTACTCAATAGCCTATATATTTGTATTAGGTCTCCTCTTTCTCTTCTTTGTTCCAGTGTTGGCAAGTCCATTTCCTTTAGTCTCTCTTCATATGTCAGTCCCTCCAGTTCTGGAACCATTTTTGTTGCCATCCTCTGTATTCTTTCTAGTTTTACTATGTGTTTCTTCATATGTGGAGACCACACTGTTTCCACGTATTCCAGTTTAGGTCTGATCATAGTAGTTATTAATTTTTTCATCATTTCTTTGTCCATGTAGTGGAATGCTATGCCTATATTTCTCACCATGTTATATGCATCACCGAAGATCCGATTTATATGACTTTCAGGTTGCATATAATCTTGCATTATTACTCCCAGGTCTCTCTCTTCATTTACTTTCTTTAATATTTCACCATCTCCCATTTTATTTGTCCATTTTGGTCTTTCTACACTTTTTCCCATTTCCATAACATGACATTTCTTCACGTTGAATTTCATCTCCCATTTCTGACTCCATTTCCAAATCTTGTTGAGGTCTTCTTGCAGCTCCTTGCCGTCTTCACTGTTTCTTATATGTCTTTGCAGTTTAGCATCATCTGCGAACAGGCTCATGTAGCTGTTTATTCCCTCTGGCATATCATTAATATCGACTAGGAAGAGTACTGGTGCTAAAACCGACCCCTGGGGCACTCCACTTTCCACCGCTCTCCATTCCGATCTAGTGTCCTTAACCACGGTTCTCATCTCTCCTCCTCTTAAGTAGCTTTCCATCCAGCACTTCATCTTCCCTCTCAATCTTCTTTTATTTTCTAGTTTCCACAGCAGTCTTGAATGTGGAACTTTATCAAATGCCTTCATTAAGTCTAGGTAAATGCAATCCACCCATCCGTCTCTTTCCTGTAATTTGTCCGTCACTCTTGAGTAAAAGCTCAGCAAGTTTGTCACACATGAGCGGCCTTTCCTAAACCCATATTGATTGTTTGTGATTAGATTATGTTCTTCTAGAAATCTCACCCATTGTTCTTTTATTAATTTCTCACATATTTTGCATACTACACTGGTCAGAGACGATCACTGGTCTGTAATTTAGGGGTTCTTCCTTTTTTCCACTTTTGTATATAGGTACCACTTCTGCCCTCTTCCACTCCCTAGGCACTGTGCCCGTTTTAATTGAGCACCTAATGATGTCATATATCGGGCCAACTAGCTCATTTCTGCATTCTTTAAGTATAAAACCTGAAACTCCATCTGGTCCCATGGCCTTCCCTTCTTCCAATTCCCCCAATAGTTTTTTTATCTCCTCTTTATCTATTTTGACCTCTTCCATATATACATCTAAGTTGTTTTCTTGTGTGTATTTACCTAGTTGTATTTACCTAGTTGTAGTTTTACAGGGCCTGGGCATTATGCTCGTGTGGTCCCGTCTCCGTGTCTGCATTTGTCCAACTTATCTTTAAAGCTTTGCACACTCCTCGCTGATACTATATCCTCGCTCAGACTGTTCCAAACCTCCACATTTCTTTGCGGGAAGCTATACTTCTTTGTGTCTCTCAAGCATCTCCCCTTTCTCAATTTTTTACTGTGTCCTCTTGTATTTCTGCTTATGTTTCCTTCTGTTAGTAGCAGTTCTCATTATCTACTTCATCTATTTTGTTTAATAATTTATAAATTTGGATTAGGTCTCCCCTTTCTCTTCTTTGTTCCAGTGTTGTTAAGTTCATTTCCTTTAATCTTTCCTCGTATTAATCCTCCAACTCTGGGACCATTTTTGATGCCATCCTCTGTATTCTTTCTAGTTTCTTTATATGCTTCTTCTTATGGGGGGACCACACTACCTCTGCATATTCTAATTTTGGTCTAATCATGGTAGTGATTAGCCTTCTCATCATGTCCTTGTCCATGTAGTTAAATGCTACTCCAATATTTCTCACCAAGTTATATGTGTCTCTAAAGATCCGATTTATATGACTCTCTGGTTGATTATCATCCCTCATCACTACTCCCAGGTCTCTCTCTTCATGCACTTTTTTTAATGTTTCACCATTTCCCATTTTGTATATCCAGATTGGTCTTGTTTCACTTTTACCCATTTCCATAACATGACATTTTTTCACATTAAATTCCATCTCCCAATCCATACTCCATTTCCAAATTTTGTATAGGTCTTCTTGCAATATTTCACAATCTTCTTTGTTTCTTATATGTTTTTGTAATTTAGCGTCGTTAGCAAACAGGTTTATGTAGCTATTAACTCCTTCAGCCATGTCATTTACATATACCAGGAAGATTATCGCTGCTAATACTGAACCCTGTGGTACTCCGCTTTCTACATTTCTCCATTCTGATTTTATGTCCTTGACCACAGTTCTCATCTCCTTCCCATTAGGTAGCTTGCAAACCATTTTTACATATTTCCTTTCAATCCTCCTTTATTTTCCAGTTTCCATAATAGTCTTGTATGTGGAACTTTGTCAAAGGCCTTTTTCAAATCTAGATAAATACAATCAACCCATCCATCCCTTTCCTGAGTTCTGTCTCACTCTTGAGTAAAAACTGAGTAAGTTTGTAACACATGATCGGCCCTTTTGAAATCCATATTGTTTGCTGGTAATTAACTTATGCTCTTCTAGAAATTTAGTCCACTGCTTCTTTATTATTTTCTCACATATTTTGCACAAAACACTTGTCAGGGATATGGGTCTGTAGTTTGAAGGTTCATCTTTCCTTCCACTTTTATATATGGGGACCACTTCAGCCCTTCTCCACTCATTGGGCACCATACCTGTTGCTACTGAGCATCTTATGATGTCGTATATTGGAACAATTAATTCATCTCTACATTTTTTTTAAATATACCCAGAAACTCCATCCGGTCCTACTGCTTTTCCCTCTTCTAGTTCTCCCAGTAATTTATGGATCTCTTGTTTGTTTACCATAATCTCTTCCATATGAACTTCTATTTTATTCTCTTGTGTGTGTGTGTGTGTGTGTGTGTGTGTGTGTGTGCTGGTATAATTATATGTGTGAGTGACCATGCATGTGCATATCTTTTTGTCCTCTTGAGATAATTGCACAACTTGGAAAATACACATTTCTATTTCCCTGATGTATATATTTAAATTTCAGGTGACATCAAAAGAGCAGCAAGCAGAGCCAAAGGCACAGGCAGCGCTTTCCAAAGTTTCATTGCCTCGGGGGCCCTCAGCTCTAGAACTGGATGTGGTCTTATGCAGACTACAGGTAAATTTTCCTTAAATTTACTAAATTCTGCTGATTTTAAAAAAAGATTGCCTAGATTTTAAGATGAATTGTACTTTGCAGTACATTATGTATATAATCACTTGCAAGTCTAGGTTCCTTACAAATATAAAATGCAAGAAAGGTGAAAAGTGACTGCAGGATTGGAGGAGGTCAGTAAGATGAATTTAATTAATTTATTCATTTATTATTTACTCCTGGATTATTTTTTTGAATACCTAGTGAAATTGTGTAAATTTAAGATAGCAAGTGAATCTTGCTACTTTTCAGCTTGTGAATGTTATGAATGAGTTTGTGAATGCTCCACTGGGGTATGCTAATACTTACCAGATGTCACCACTGACTATGCCTTTGTACCCACGGAGTTTTAGCTATTCTTTCAATTATCGTAAATCACCTGCGTTTCTCTGGGACTTTTGACATTTACACTTCAATACAGTAAGTGATACTATTGTTAATATAAATGTAGTTGATCATTCTCATTGTTTTATTTATTGTTTCACAAGGCAAAACAAATGACTAATTGGAAACTTATCCTCATTAAAATCTTTCTTGCGTGGCAGCTCTGCAAAATCAAGCAGAATTGGACTTCTTAAAAGATTCTGTTTATATTACAATATTTACTGAGTACCTGCTCTGGGTGTATCATTCTCACTTTCAATGAAATTTTAATTCATCATCATCATTTCATTGACGCCTGCTCCTAGGAGCTCCCACCAGGGGATGGCCACGGCAGAAGAGTTTCCAACTTTCTCTATCCAGACACTCCCTCCTTGCCTGCTCAAAGTTTCTCAAAGATCTTTCCCCCCTCTCCCTAATGTACTCTTGCACCCTATCCCTCCATTTCACTGGAGGTCATCCTCTAGCATTCCCTCCCTCTATCTCACTCACATCACCCTTCTGGTCATCTTACTCTCTTCCATTCACTCCATGTGGCCAAACCACTTTAAAGTCTGTCACTCCACTTCTTCCACCACTCCACACTTCTTCCCTTCACCCCCGTGACACATTCCAAAATGCTCGTACACACTTTCATTACTCATTCCATCCATTCTACTCACACCACATGCACTCCTCAAATAACTCATTTCCACTCCCTGCACTCCAGACCTCTGACTTTCATTCCAGGCCCACGTTTCACTTGCATATGTGAGGGTTGGTACTATTATTGTATTTCTCAGATCAATCTTTACCTCCATGCTCACACTTCTGCCATTCATGATTCGTCCCAAAGACCCTACCACCCTTCTTCCTTGCAATGCCCTTTCTCTTATCTCTCCCTCCATACCACCATGCTTACACATAACTGATCCAAGGTACTTAAACTCATTGACCTCCTCCATTTCTTCACCATTCAAAATTATTTTGCATTCTTTTTCACATTCAATTCCCACTCTATATGGGCATACAAAATCTACAACCTCACTTCTACTTTGCTTACAAACCATCACTTTACTTTTGTTGACATTTACTTTCAGCTTTCTCCTGTTACAGACACCATCAAAAACACTGACCAAATTTTGTAGGTCACTTTCATTTTCTGCAATGAGCACCGTGTCATCAGCAAACAGTATTGAATTCAGTACCCACTTCCTTCCCTCATCGAACAGTCTTACTCCAACTTCTTCAACTTTGCCCTTCATTTCTCTAATGACACCATCCATATAAATATTGAACAACCATGGTGACATGACACACCCTTGTCTTAAGCCCACTTTTATCTCAAAATGTTCACTTGTTTCTCCAGTAATTTTGACACATGCAGATGCATCCTCATAGAAAGACTTCATTGCACTAAGCAGTTTTCCTCCCACACCATAAATCTTTAAAACATCCCACAATGCAATCCAATCGACTCTGTCATAAGCTTTTTCCAAATCCATGAAGGCAGCGTATAGTTTCTTTCCTTTTGCTATTATTTTTTCTACTACCATCCTGAAGGCAAATATCTGATCCACACATCCCCTTCCCTTCCTGAAGCCTCCTTGTTCTTCACTGATTTTCTCTTCGGTAAGTCTTTGCACCCTCTCTATTATGACTTTTCCATATACCTTTCCAGGTATACTCAGTATACTCAGGAGACTTATACCTCTATAGCTCCCATATTCCCCTCTCCTGCCCTTCCCCTTGTAAACTGGGACAATGATGGCTTTCGTCCAGTCTGCTGGCACCACCCCCCCTCCCATGCTACTTCACATATCTTGACCATCCATTTAACGACTACATCTCCTCCACACTTCAACATTTCTGCTGTGATTCCATCAATTCCTGCTGCCTCTCCATTTTTTAATCTTTTTATTGCCTGATTTACTTCTTCATATGTTATACTTCTTTCTTTCTATACTCCTCCTCTACCTCTACTCAAAAGTGCTGCTGTTACAGCTGCTGGACGTCCATCCTCAAAATTCATTAAGTTTTTGAAATATTCTCTCCATCTCTTTCACAGCTTCCCCGTCTTTCAGCATCTTTCCATTTTCATCCATAACTTCATTTATTTTACTTGAGGAGATATTTTCTGCATTTCTTTCATATTTTACTTCTTTCCAATATGATTTCCTGTTCCCTTTATATTTTTCACTGTCTTTTTCCATCAACTCTCTTCTTACTTTCTTTTATTGCTTGTTTCAATTTCATTTTGCATTCTCTATATTTCTTTTTCCTTTCCCTTTTTACTTGCTCAGCCACATTTCTTTCTTGAGTTTTCTTAAAAGTTCCCTTTTCTCTTTTACTATCCTCCTTATCTCTTCTGTCCACCATGAGTTTCCTTTTCTTTTTCCATCGCACCACTTTCATCCCTAACACTTTTTTTGTTGTAGTTAACATTATTTCTTTAAATATTTCAAAAACTTTTTCAATATTTGTATTATCTTTTACACTTTCCCATTTTTTACTTAAGTCCTCTGCCATTTCACAGTTATACTCATCTTTTATTTCTTTTTCCTGTAACTTTTCTATCTTCAGTATTTCCTTTTTTACTTCACCTTTCTTTTCAAACACCCACTTTTCTTTCAGCTTTAACTTTGCCAGCACTGCAAGATGGTCAGATCCATTGAACATTCCTCTTACTACCTTTGCGTCACAAATTTCTTTTCTAAGCCTTTCATCTACTGCCACATAATCAATCAATCCTTTTTGCTCATAGTCTTCTCCCCTCCTCCATGTGTGTCAGTGGATATTCTTGTGCTGAAAGAAGGTGTTCGCTAGGAACATTCCCCTCTCAGCACAGACATCCACCAGGCAGTCTCCATGTTCATTCTTCCCAGGTATCCCCCATTTTCCCACCACATCCATCACACATTCATCACCCACTTTAGCATTCATATCTCCCATCATGATAAGTTTCCTTTCTTTCTCAAAACTCTTCAAACATGCATTCACTTCCTCCCAAAAAGCTTCCCTTTCTCTCAGTCCTTTTTTACTTTTCACATTTACTGGTGCACAAATACACACCCATGCATACTTTTCTAAACCTACTTTTCCTTTCACCCACACAATTCTTGATCCCTTCCAACCATAATCAGTCACACCATTCCACACTCTTTCAGACATCACAATAGCACATCCTTCCTTACTCCTGCCTCTATACTTCTCATCCATCCCCGTCCATACAACCCCCCCAGGCACACCCTCCCACGTACCTCTCTACCATCACTCACACCAGTTCCTCGAATATGTGTTTCACTCACTCCCAACACATCCACTCTACCATTTACAAAATTTTCAATCATCACTCTCCTCTTTTCCTCACCACCTAAACCATTCACATTAATAGACACCAGTCTCATACATTCCTTTCTCTTCTGCTGCCCTCTGGCCATCGCTCCTGCCTCTAAAAACTCAGTAAAAGTATTAGAGGCCACCAATGGGTGGCCAGTCCAATGTAGTGTTATGGAGACTTGCTCCTTGTCCAGGCTAAAAGGATTAAAACAAAGCAGCTGATGGTCGCTGCCCCCCTCCATGTTGGTTCTACCCCGCAGGGTATAGTAACGGTGCGCACCACGTGAAGGTGAGGATGGGGTAGGCTACCTTCCCAGTCAGAGGGTAGCCGTATTGCTCCTTTCCCAATACCCTAAACAAGGGAGCTGTACGCATAGGCAGCAAAACGCACCTCGGTTGAACCTCATTTGTTACGATACTGCCACTGCGCAAAATGAAATGTAAATTAACCTGTACAGTGTCATCTTTTGTCATAGATAGGGGTCATGCCAGGTTGCACTTTTTTCGTATTTTTTTTATTTGCCCCTTAAAATGTAAAAAAAAATACAAATCATTTGATATATATATTATTTATATGTGAGGAATGGAACCCTAGAGTGTTCGTCCTCTTATTTTTCTCCGTCTCAGATCTAACAATGTCATACCAGGGAAGGGAAATTTATCTTAGAATTTTTTAGAGCCTATATTCTTTCCATTTTAAACACTTCTCACAACCCTAAAGTGTGAGTAATGTATTAGTACTTCTTTACATCACAAAAACCTAAAAAATAAACAGGAGTTGTAAGTACAAGAAAATGGTTGGATGCGCATTTGGCAACACCACTCGCTTCAAGGCCGTGTGTAGTTCTCAAAGCTCAGCATAATGCTATGAAGCTTCCGATGATAAGTTTTCGTTTCCGATTACTCTGAACCGTAATTTACAATTCCACATGCCTTACTGATTATAGAATCAAGGAGTAATTACCCAGAATAAAGTAACTTACCTTCTTGTATAATGATTTTTGTTGGAATGCGGACAAATGTCCAGAAAAGCCCTTTAACATCTGTTATAAAATACGAAGACTTGTCAAATTATCCCTCTACTGTCATTGAACAACGTTACATACTCAAACAAAAATAAAGGGCGTATAAGCCCTCCACTATATACGTACTAAATACTGTACGGGTTAAGTATATGGTATGTCAACTGTATCCAAGACTTGCTAAGACAAACTTTGATGCTTTGCTCAGACTGGAGGGGCGATGGATCCTATTCACACAGGAGGATCGAACGACTATACCGGAAAGAGTTCAGGTGTACGAGGGCGGGGAGGCGACAAATTAAGGGATATAATCATTACCAGGCAAGTAGTTCAGGATGAGATTGATAAGCTTAAGAAGAACAAGCCGCCAGGTCCTGACGGGATATTTCCGAGGGTATTAAAGGAATTAGGTAATGTACTCAGTGACCCACTAACCGACATCTTTAAGATTTCGGTAAATACTGGCTATGTGCCAAGCCTATGGAAAGTGGCTAATGTGACGCCGATTTTTAAAAAGGGGGACAGGTCAGTTGCTTCAAACTATCGCCCAATTAGCTTAACATCGGTTATAGGCAAGATGCTGGAGTCCATAATAGCCAGGAACATTCGGGAGGATTTAGAGAAACATAGCTTAATTCACGACTCGCAGCATGGGTTCACAAAAGGTAGGTCATGCCTCACCAATCTCTTGTCCTTCTTCAATAAAGTATTTGAGGCGGTTGACAGAGATGAAAAATATGATGTAATCTATCTTGATTTTAGTAAAGCGTTTGACAAAGTTCCTCACCAATGACTGTTGCTTAAATTACAGGCTCACGGAGTAGAGGGTAAAGTTTTGAACTGGGTCAAGGCGTGGCTTAGCAATAGGAAGCAAAGAGTGCAAATCAATGGTAAAAGATCTGACTGGGGATGTGTTACGAGTGGGGTTCAGGTTCAGTATTAGGTCCACTTTTGTTTATTATTTATATCAATGACTTCGATACAGGAATTAGTAGTGATGTTAGTAAATTTGCAGATGATACCAAGATCGGTAGAGTAATTGAGTCAGATCAGGACGCTAGTATTCTCCAAGGTGAACTCAACAGATTGTATGACTGGGCGGATAAATGGCAAATGGAGTTCAATGTAGGGAAGTGCAGTATTCTGAGTGTAGGTAGGAACAACCCCTCACATAACTATTGCTTAAATGACACTCCCATAAGCAGGTCTGGGTGTGAGAGGGATTTAGGGGTCTTAGTGAGCTCTGATCTCCGTCCAAGGGCACAATGCATTCAAGCTAGAAATCGAGCTAATAGGGTACTAGGATTTATTTCAAGGAGCGTAAGCAACAGAAGCCCCGAAGTCTTCCTCAAACTATATTTAGCATTAGTTAGACCTCATCTTGACTATGCGGTTCAGTTCTGGTCACCCTACTATTGAATGGATATCAAAATGTTAGAATCGGTGCAGAGGAGGATGACTAAGATAATTCAGGGGTTGAGAAACTTGCCATAAGAGGAAAGACTCAAACAGTTAAACTTGCATTCTCTAGAAAGGCGAAGGGTGCGTGGAGACATGATCGAAGTTTATAAATGGATGAAGGGCTTTAATAAGGGAGACATTCATAAGGTTTTGTTGGTAAGAGAACCGGGTAGGACATGAAGTAATGGGTTTAAACTGGATAAATTCAGATTCAACAGGGACATAGCCAAAAATTGGTTTACTAACAGGGTGGTGGATGAGTGGAATAGGCTTAGCAGTCATGTGGTGAGTGCCGATACAATTGTCACATTCAAAAATAGACTAGATAAATTCATGGACAGCGAAGGAGCTGCCTCGTACAGGCCTACCGGCCTCTTGTAGACTCCTGCGTTCTTATGTTCTTATATTATAAGCTGCTTCACACCTTAGGTTTGTTTAAAATCATGAGCCTTCTTTAAATCTTAAAAAAAAGTTATCTGAGCAAAGCGTCAAAGTTTGTCTTGGTGAGTCTTGGATACAGCCATCATACAGGACGGTCATTGAGATACCACGGACTTAATTTACACTTCAATTAAGATTTTGTTGAAGGGGAGACTGATACACTCAGAGCAGGTACTTGGCAAATATTGTTATATAAACAGAATTTTTGAAAAAGCCCAATTCTGCTTGATTTTGCAGGGCTTTCATGGAAGAAAGATTTTAATGAGGATTTTTTAGGAGCAGCGGGCTTTATTTTTATTATTGTTTTCTTTTTTTGTGTGCCCTTGAGCTGCCTCCTTTGTTGTGAAAAAAAAAAAAAGTTTCCAGTTACTTATTAATTTTGTCTTGTTTAACAATAAATAAAACAATGAGAATGATCAACTACATTTTTATTAACAATAGTATCACTTACTGTATTGAAGTGTAACTGTCACAAGTCCCAGAGAAACACAGGTGACGTATGATAATTGAAAGAACAGATCAAGCTTCGTGGCCCCAAAGACGTAGTTGCTGGTGACATACGCTGGTTGGCAACTCTGGATACCCCATTGTGTTTTGTTGACACATTTGTTTCTTATTAATCATTTAGAGCCACTTTCTCAGTCGTTTTATTTGATTTGATTGTTACCAACTGCGCTGATCAATGCTATAGTTTTCCACGTGAAACTAGCCGATGGGGTAGTGACGGCTGCTAAGGAAGCGAGAGGTGTTCAGAGTGTGTGGCAAGGTGCAGGGCTAGGCTAACCCCGCAGCCGCCACTTCCCCATCGGCCAGTTTTAAGTGGAAATTCTATAGCGTCGATCGCCGCCATTGGTAACAATCAAAACAAACACAACGACTGTGAAAGTGCTCTCTCTCTCTCTCTCTCTCTCTCTCTCTCTCTCTCTCTCTCTCTCTCTCTCTCTCTCTCTCTCTCTCTCTCTCTCTCTCTCTCTCTCTCTCTCTCTCTCTCTCTCTCTCTCTCTCTCTCTCTCTCTCTCTCTCTCTCTCTCTCTCTCTCTCTCTCTCTCTCTCTCTCTCTCTCTCTCTCTCTCTCTCTCTCTCTCTCTCTCTCTCTCTCTCTCTCTCTCTCTCTCTCTCTCTCTCTCTCTCTCTCTCTCTCTCTCTCTCTCTCTCTCTCTCTCTCTCTCTCTCTCTCTCTCTCTCTCTCTCTCTCTCTCTCTCTCTCTCTATCTCTCTCTCTCTCTCTCTCTCTCTCTCTCTCTCTCTCTCTCTCTCTCTCTCTCTCTCTCTCTCTCTCTCTCTCTCTCTCTCTCTCCCGTAACCGTGATCCCGCAAGTACCACCACCTCTATTACCAAGCCTCTAGATAACTTAAAAATCCTTAGTTTCAATGCGCGTAGCCTTAGAAACAAATTTGATGAACTGAGATGTCTTGCTTTAACAGAAAATTTTGACATAATTGCTATAACTTGAAACATTTATCGACACCACAAATATTGATTTAAGTTCGAATACAACATAGATGGCTACAGACTCTTCAACAAAGATCGTGTAAACCGTGAGGCGGTGGCGTCGCCCTTTATGTCAAAAGCTATTTGCAACCCACTGACAAAACACCGGAAACAGTAACGTTGAACATTTGTGCGTGCAGTAAACATTGCAAAAGTCAACTTAAATATATCTGTCACCTACAGACCTCCCGGGCAATCACTCGATGACGACCTTGAAATGTACAGCGTCTTAAGGCAGTCACTTAATAACAGCGACTCACTGATATTAGGAGACTTTAACCTCCCCCATATCGACTGGGCGACACTGTCAGGTACAGAAGGCGAGTCACATAGAATGATCGAATTTCTAGAAGAAAATTATCTAAGCCAAATGGTTTCTGAGCCAACTCGACAAAATAATATACTCGACCTTGTTATAACAACCCAAGATAACCTAGTCAGTAGTGTCACGGTAGGAGAACACCTCGGTTCTTGCGATCATAAATTAGTGCGCGTCGACATTAAAGCTCAATCATCAGTGACTGAAGAAATTAATACATACGTAGATACATATAGAAAATATTGAAAACAACAAATTGAAGAAAGCTGGAGAAAAGCAGGAATACCATAACTGGGTTACATGTTCTGGACATTGGTGAAGCAATATACATCTGCGTCATGCATATTCTATGAATCCATAGTATACGCAAACAAAATTTGCCCCCACTCACCCCACCCCATCAGCGATACCAGAACTGGAAAAACAAAAAAGTATCATCCTTCAAGCTACATTTTGTTAGTATTCTATGACCCCACTCTTTGCTTTGATGACCATTTGTAGCCATTCAGGCATAGAAGCACTTAGTTTCTTGTAGTAATTCCAATCCAAATAGTCTTTCCACATTTTGCGTAGAGCTTCCCCAAGGCATGGAACTGAAAATGCATCATAGTTCTGTAGCTTTCTTTTCATGTAGAACCAAGTTCTCAATGGGGTTGGGATCTGGTGAGTTTCCAGGTCAGTCAAGCACTTGCACATTGATTTCCTGAAGGAAATCTGACACTTTTTTGGCCCTATGGGCTGGAGCAGAGTTATGCATAGACAAGTGCATCTGTATTCATTGAAGGATGCCATCATTTGGTTGCGTAACATCTCAACATAAATGTTACTATCTACTGTAACATTCTTTGGCAAAATGTGCAAAGCTCCACACCCACATTCAGTCATTCACCACTGCAGCAGCCCCACATCATCAGAGACACTGGGTGCTTGACAGTGTCCACAATGAAGCGCTTCTCTTAGCGACTGGCACCCACAGGTCTCCTTACTCTCCCCTGATGCTCTATAATGCACCTGAATGTGGATTCACCACTCCACATTATCTTCGCCCAGTCATCTTCAGTCCATGTTTCATATTTCTGAGAAAATGCAAGCCTCTTCTTCATCATTGCTCTTGTGAGGAGTGGCTTTTTGGCAGGTGATCGTGAGGGCAGCTTCATATCCCTGGTGAGGCAATGCTGAATGCTCTGCTGAGACATGTCTCAGCAGTCCAGGATGCATTATTTTCAGTTGTCCAGCGTGACCTTGGGATTCTTTAACACTTCTCTCTTAGAAGTGTGTCAGTGGCCTTACATGTTTTCCTGGGGCATCCAGAACCATGTTTCCTGGGAGGGATCATGCAGTCTGGTGCGGCTCTGGCAACAGCATTGAGTTGCTTGATAGTGGAAAAATTTTAATGAAGAGATTTTCTATTCTCTTTTTCAATTACTCTCTCGGTCCCACACGTCCTCTGCGTGTATCGAAACACACGAGAAATTAATCACAACAAGGTGAGGGTATTCCCCGGCTGCCTGGAATTGAACTCGCGACCAGCGTGACGGGAGAGTCACTCCTTACTGAGTCGGCCAAAGAGGTACCCCACTGGCTAAGTGGGTTATGGGAGGCTCGTTCATCAGGCATAGTCGCCGCACTACAAAATGTCGTCCAGTACACATTGCGATTTCCCTTAGAGATACATTCTCCTTAATCAGGGTGAGAATTCTGGCTTTCTCCACAACTGACAACTGCTTGGCAGACATGATAGAGAACGTGGAGAAAAAATAATGGAGCGGGGAGAAAGGTGGTCGAGAATGCATAAGAAGTGACACTAAGAGGATGTGACATACGTCTTCCTCTGACCATAGCTCAGAGAACACTGGTGATTTATCACACCGTGCGCCACTCGCAGACCCTGCCAGATGCCGTGAGTTACAGAGATGCAAAAAAGAATAATTCCAGGGCGGGAAAATACAGTGTATAATGAGTGACTCATGCCCTCAGGCGTGTTGCCAGGTGGGCGCCTTTTTTTTTTTTTTTTTTTTTTTTTTTTGTGTGTGTGTGTGTGTGTGTGTGTGTGTGTGTGTGTGTGTGTGTGTGTGTGTATACTGTAATTCATTTATGGCAACAATCATTCAAAACATCTATAAATAGATTCATGTCTCTCATTTTTGTGATAGAGTCTGTATATACATTTCAGTCTAGAATGCGCCAAATGCTGAGAAACTAAATATTAATGTATGGACTATTTGTGGCTTAGTCTATATGTAGACGATTTTTTATTTGGTGGTACAGCCTCCCTCCTTACTGCTGGCAAGGGGATAAACACTCATCTCACAACCTTTGCCTTTAACGTTCTGCTTCATCCCATTGTCAGCAGCTCTATAATATATCAAGCTTCTCTTCTCCCATGCCTACAGGTATCTGTGAATCATTTTGTGTTTAAGGTGTTTAAGACAAACCTTTCAGCATTTCTGTCCATGAGATATTGTTCATTTTGTATTCACACTCTAGTTTAAACAGACTATAACATCCTCTCAAAACAGTTACCGTACGGCTTATAAGACGCACTTTTTTCCAAAAAAATGTCCCTGAAAATCACCCTGCGTCTTATAAGGTCAAGGTTCAGCTTTGAGTCACTGGCTAGTGAAGTTTTAGTGCAGCAATGGCACTTCAATTAAACTGCAAATGTCTCCGCAAACGTAAACAAGGTGGCGATCGCTTTTACAGCAATGACGGCAACTCTTTTCTAAAGTAACAGTGTAAAACAGTTGTACTTCATATGAAATGACACCAATCAGGAAGAAAATTAAATGACTAAACCTAACGTTCATAACAACCTAAACAAACTAGCGGACGATTGTACACCAAACCTGACAACACGCACAAGACATGCTATGTTTCCTTTGTAGACAGGGATCATTGAGGTAAGACAGACCTTTATAAAACTGTTTAACTTTGTTTGATTGATAAACACAAACAATATATGGATAATATTGACGAGATATTGAGAAGATAGGTTATTATTCGATATTTACAAGTGCCTGTTTCTTCATTTTGCGCTTATCTTTTAACATCCTTACTTTACATACGTGTCCAACAAACATTGAATCACATTCAAGTTTGAAATTTCACACTTCCTTATGTTTTAAAAATGTACTAGAATTTTACAACTAGACTTATGATGTAGAATAATAATAAAGAAATATGATGCACAAACTTTATACCCGTTACCCCTCTGAATGTCGCTGTCTCCGCCATGTTTGTTTACATCTCAAAGCAGTACCCTCGAGTCTATAAGCAGGCCTAATTCTGGTAGGTCCCAACACATATTAATGGTTTCAAATGTAAAGTATTGGGATTTGATAAGGATCTGAATACATGTGAAACTTTAAAAATGATAGTGGGGAGGACTACAAATGTCGGGCGAAAAATCTTCACCTGACATTCGAGGTTCAAACCCGTTTATTGTACATGGTATATTTTTTTTTCAAATGCCTGTCGAAATTGGGAGTGCGTCTTATAAGCCCATGCGTCTTATAAGCCGTCAAATACGGTACTTGGATTACATATAATGGTAATACTAATGATAATATATAACCAATTTATATATTGTAATTGACAACAACTAGAGCAATAGGATTATTAGTAATAGCAATACCATAGCCCAAAATATTTAGTAATAGTAATTGTAATAGAAACTGTAATAGGCCCTATGGCTGAATTTGTAATTCTCTATGTTCCTCCAGGCTTGACTGTTGTAATGGACCACCTCAACCGAATGCGTGATCTGTCCCACTTGCGAGCCATCCACAGAGGAGCATTCTTCATTGAAATGAAGACTATAGAGCCAAGGAGACTAACAGGAGAAGCTTGGGGTGGGTGTCGACTCTTTCTTCATAACAAGGAATATTGTCAGTTTTTAAGCTGAAGACACTTTTGTCTACACCTTTGTACAGTGTAATTTTGTTTTAAGGTCTTTTTATTAGCACAAATTAATGAAAGTATGAACTGCATCAGTGGATAATCTAGCTCTAATCCACTGAATAGGTCATAGGATGAAATTAATTTCTTCTAGTCAGTGATTGCTAAGTTGGTGCATCAATCCTCAGTACAATATACAATAAAAGTCCAATGATCCAAACACGGATAATCTGAAAATCCCAGTAGTCTGAGTATTTCAAGTTGCTGACAAGAGAGAGAGAAGAGAAAAATATATATATATATATATATATATATATATATATATATATATATATATATATATATATATATATATATATATATATATATACACAGTTGTCCCTCAAATAGTACGATTTCCAATAGTACAGTTTCGGTTTTATACGGATTGTCATAGAATTTTTTTTTAGGATTTTTAAATTTCCTGCTCGTCGCACCAAGTAGGCAAGACTGTTCTACCCATGGAGGCAAAATTGGTGGAGTCGACATCAGCCCAATTAAGTGAATCCACCAAACTGTCATTTTTATGGCTGCAAGGTTGTGGAAACCTGCCAGGTGTCAGGTGTCGTCAGGTCAGGCTCCCCCTCAATGGGCTCGGCCAGGCTGCTCTCACCCGTGTATCCCTCATCTTCCGGCCCTAAAAATGGCAGTTTGGCGGCTTCACCTCAATGAAAGGGATTATCAGCCCGTGTCGACTCCATGGTTCTACCAGACTGACACCCATGGACATCTCCTCAGTCCATGTGTGTGCACATCAGGAGTAATGTTTTGCCAGACTGAAACATAATGCGCTTTCCTTAAGTCCATGTGTGTTCACAGCCTCAGATACGCTTCTCCGTTACCAAATAACATGAACATGGGACCCAAGAGACAAGCCAAAACACTTGCTCTAAGCACCCCAAAGCGTTCGAGAAAGCTGTTCACCTTGCAGAAGAATTCAGATTTAGGAGAAGTTACATTTTGGTATGAGTTAAGTTGCGGTAGAGAGAGCATACCACATGAATCCGAGTCCCGCCTGGTTCAGCTCCTACTCACTGGCCAAAGTTGCCAGTTATGCATTATCTGCCATAGTGTTACCACGCTGGGTAACGGAGCCATCCTGGCAGCGCTCCCTTCCACGTTGTCAGCGAGTGGATCATGTCATACACTCACACACTCTCTTACCCTCTACCATATTCTCTATTGCTTTCTAAATCATACTTGAAATAAGATATGAAATGGTATTTGTGGAGATTGACTCCGCGCCTCCAAAATACGGCATTACGCCTCCATATTATATATGTAGTTAAGGGACGGATATTTAAACTACTCCAGCCGAACTTTAAATAACCTGTCCTCTAATGGGGGGGCCTTCGCACCTTCGATCCCCCCAGCGTGGTAACACTGCACTGTGACTGCAGCAGAAAATGCATAACTGGCAACTGAGCCAGGCGGGAGCCAGATTCCGTAAGAGTGCCCAGGAGTGTTTCTAGGGGGAGCACTAATTTTATACGGATTTTCGAATAGTACGGGGATCCTGGGTCCTGTAGTGACCCCTTTCTCGTTCTCTCCATCTTCCGTTTCTTCAGTCTACCCTTAAGTCATCACGTTCTCTTTCTTTTCTCTCACTCTCAACACACACTATTCTATTTCATCAAATACACATATCCATCACACATTAATCTCTTTTGTTACGAGTCACTACATATAAATAAATGTACACAATCATTCTAATTATTATAAGCAACATTATGTTCAAGCATCATCATCAAAGAGCCATTATTGTAAGTACTACTGGATATCACCATTGTAAATATTCATTCACAACATTTTAATACATGTATATTCTGTAAAATAAACGTCTTCCTCAATGGAGTCACCACTGGTTAATAGTTGTGTCTTTTAACCTACAAGGCGGCCTTAGCGGATCCAAACGGCGTTGTACCAGCTACAACGTATGCTGCCTCGAAAACATACAAACAGAAATGTTTGGTTTTCGCTGTAGCGGCCTAGGCTGCCGCTACAATTGGTGACCTCCGGACCTGAGTTACGAGGTACACCTCGGTTATTTGCTGCTGTCGCTGCTGGCCATGGTTAAATCCGTTCCGTCATGGCCCAAGCTACCGCCCGGAGGATCCACCGGCCCGCAGCAGGTCGCGCTCCTCCTCCGGCCCTCCCAACGTGACCCGAGGCTCTCCTGCCTTGCCAGTTCCTGCCCTCACCGCGCCATCTCGCCTCGGCCCATCCCAAGGACTCAGCCAGCAGCCCAGGCCCCCCATGGGTGTCGCCTTACTGCACCTGTACCTCGCCACTCCTACCTCAGCCCAGCCAGCCATTCCGGCGCCGCCCCTCGACTCCCTCACCCCGCCGTACCTCGCCCCACCCAGCCCAGCCACCCGCTCCGACGGGTAACTCACCTCCGCGCAGCAGCCTCTACCTGCTCCCCGGACCTCAAGAACCGCGTCACCCCTACACCCAGCCGTGCGCAGTGACGTGCCATGTGTGCATGCATGTGCAGTGACGCCCCGACAACAACACTAGTGCCGTTTCCCATCACTCTGTTTCAAACAGCGGCGAGTGCGTGAATGTGCAGTGACACCCATGGCATGTAGCAAGCCATAAGTGAGTGAGTGTGTGTAGTGGCGCCCCTCCGGCAGTGCTCCCGTCGGTAGTCAGTGCTTCCCGGCGTAGTTTACCGCTTAGTGCTGTGCTCGTTACACCTCCGGGATGCCTGACGCGACTCTCTGCCTCCAGCCGCGGCCCCTGGCTACACTGCCAGCGCCTCTACACGCGGTCATGGCCTCCCACAACCGACACCGACCCTGCCCTAACGTGCCCCTCCACGATGTCTGGCAGCGGCGCTGCACAGGCGTGGCCAGCCTCCATGCCCCCACCGTCACCAGCGACAGTCTGACCCACCAACTCACGGCTCTTATCACTAAGCTACGGACAGAGGTCAACACGCTCAGGGAGGACATCAGGAGCCAACGCAGCCACTCCTCGTCACCACACAGCCACTCCTCGTCGCCACACGGCCACTCCTCGTCACCACACGGCCACTCCTCGTCACCACACGGCCACTCCTCGTCACCACACAGCCACTCCTTGTCACCATACCACCACTCCTCGTCACCGCACCACCACTCCTCGTCACCCCGCCGCCACTCCACCTCCAGTAGTAGCCCCTCACATAGCTCCGGCGTCTGCTACTACCACAGGAGGTTCGGCAAGGATGCCAGGCAGTGCACATCTCACTGCGGCTTCCAGGGTTCGTCACAACAGCCCGGGCGTGGACTAACAGCTCACAGCGTCCGCCAACACACCTTGAAGCTGTTCCACATCTTCGACCCACTCTCCCGCACCAACTTCCTCATCGACACTGGAGCCGAAGTCAGCGTCCTCCCCGCCACACCAAGCCAGAGGTCCTTACCAACCATCGCTCGCCTCTACGCTGCTAATGGCACGGGGATCCCTGTTTTCAAGAAACAGACGCTCCAGCTCAACCTCAACTTTCGCAGGTCGTTCGAGTGGACCTTCTACGTGGCAACAGTTTCACAACCTATCCTGGGCGCCGATTTCCTGTCTCGCTACAATCTCCTGATCGACCTCAAAAGTCGCAAGCTCCTGGATCCCTTAACATCCGTCTCCACCAGAACGAGAGCAGCAGCAGGCGAAAGCACCCACATCTCCACCATCAGCGCAGGCAACCGGTTCGCGTCTCTCCTCAAGTCCTTCCCGATGCTGACGCAGCCCCACACAGCAAACAAGCCTGTGAAGCACCACGTCACACACCACATCGAGACAACCGGACCACCAACATACGCCAAGGCTCGCCGCTTAGCTCCAGAACGCTACCAACAAGCCAAGGCCGAATTCGAGTCGCTGATGCGCCAAGGAGTTATCCGCCCCAGCTCAAGCAACTGGTCGTCTGCCCTCCACGTCGTGCCCAAGAAGAACGGCGACATACGCCCATGCGGCGACTACAGAGCCCTCAACTCGCGCCCCGTCATGGATCGCTATCCGGTGCCGAATATTCAGGAGTTCTCCTCACAGCTTGCTGGCTCCACCATCTTCTCCAGGATCGACCTCATCAAAGCCTTCCACCAGATCCCAGTCAACCCAGCAGACATCCCGAAGACAGCCATCGTTACACCTTTCGGCTTGTACGAGTACGTACGGATGCCCTTTGGACTCAAGAACTCTGCACAAACCTTCCAGAGGTTTATGGACGAAGTGCTGCGAGGACTGACATTCTGCTTCGCCTACATCGATGACGTCCTCATCGCCAGTCCTGACGCCGACACACACCGCCAACATCTGGAGCAAGTTTTCACCCGTCTTCAGGACTATGGCATCCAGATAAGCGTTGAGAAGTCAGAGTTTGGTGTTACCTCCGTCGACTTCCTCGGCCACACCGTCTCTCCTTCAGGCATCACTCCCATCCCTTCCCGCTGCGACGCCATTCAACAGTTCCCGAAGCCGACAACTCAGCGCCAGCTCAAGCAGTTCCTCGGGATGATCAACTACTACAACCGCTTCATTCCACGCTGCTCATCTTTCAGCCACTCTACTCCATGATCAAGCCCTGCAAGAGAGGCCAGTCCGTCACACTCGCCTGGACTCTCCAAGCTGACGACGCCTTTCTCAAAGCCAAGGAGGCACTGAAGGCTGTTACCACACTCAGCTTCCCTACTCCAGACGCCACTACTTCAATCTCCACGGATGCCTCAGACACCGGCGTTGGTGGAGTCTTGCAGCAGCAAACGGAGCCTGGAGACCCATTGCATTCTTCTCACAGAAACTCAACAACGCCGAGAAGAAGTACAGCGCCGACAGAGAACTTCTCGCCATCTACAAGGCTGTCAAGCGCTTCAGATACTTCGTCGAAGGCCGGGAATTTCACATATACACCGACCACAAGCCTCTTGCCACGACCTTCATCAACAACAAGTCCACCTACTCTCCCAGGCAGCTGCGCATCGACTTCATCTCTCAGTTCACGACAGACATCCGATACGTCAAAGGCGAAGACAACATCCCGCCGGCGCTCTCTCCGTAACATCTCTGCAACATCCTCCTCCCTCGCCGATTATGCCGCCATTGCTGCAGACCAAGTCGGCGACGCCGAGCTGCAGCAATTGAGGATAACCCGCTTTGTCGATGAGGCGGTCGATTCCCGGGACCAACGTGCACCTGTACGCTGGCGCATCTACCGCCACCATCCGGCCCTACCTGCCGAAGAACCACGGTACCCACTCTTCCGCCAGCTGCACAACCTCTCTCACCCGGGATCCGGCGTCACAATGGATGATGTCCTCACGCTTCATATGGACGGGATCAACAAGGGCGTCAGAGACTGGACCCGCACCTGCGTCCAGTGCCAGGCTTCCAAGGTGACGCGCCACACCGTCTACGCCTCCAGCAGCGTTCACGCCCGATCCTCCAGACTCGAACACGTCCACGTCGACCTCGTCCCACTTCCACACTCCAACGGCTACAAGTACCTCCTCACCTGCGTTGACAGGTTCACGCTGGCCCGAAGCTGTCGGTCGAAGACATAACAACGGACACCATCGCCAGAGCCTTCGTCAACACCTGGGTGTCGCGCTTGATGCGCCTCTCAGCCTCACATCCGACCGTGGAAGCCAGTTCGAGTCGAGCCTTTGGGACAAGGTCATGTCCATCCTGGGGATTAAGCGGATCCGAACCGCCAGCTACCATCCTCAGTCAAATGGCCTTGTCGGCGCTTCCACCGCCAACTCAAGGCCTCGCTGGCAGCAACAGTTCAGGACCGCAGCGACTGGACTACGACTCTGCCTCTAGCCCTCCTCGGCATACGGACGTCCCTCAAAGAAGACTTTGGCCACTCCTCTGCAGAGCTCCTGTACGGCACCACTCTCCGCCTTCCAGGAGAGGTTCTCTCGCCCACTCCTGGCCCTCCCTGCGACATACAGGACTACGCCAGGAACCTCAAGAACGCCATGCAGAGACTCCAACCAGTGCCGCCACGTACATCACCCTCCAAGACGTTCGTGAGCCAGGACCTCGACACCTGCACACACGTGTTCGTACGGGTGGACGCCGTAAAGAAGCCCCTACAACAGCCATATGATGGCCCGTTCGCTGTCACCAGGAGGACGCGGAAGAACGTCACCATTGACCGCCACGGCAAATCCGATGTCGTCGCCATCGACCGGGTCAAGCCCGCGTACCTCCTGCAGCCAGATCCTCCACCCACCAACACCGTGTCAGTGTCCCCCAGTCCAGTGCTTACAGACAAAATCCAGTGCCGCAAGAAACATGTAACGTTCCTCCTCCCTCGTCACTAGGGGGGGAGTTATGTAGTGACCCCTTTCTCGTTCTCTCCATCTTCCGTTTCTTCAGTCTACCCTTAAGTCATCACGTTCTCTTTCTTTTCTCTCAATTTCAACACACACTATTCTATTTCATCAAATACACATATCCATCACACATTAATCTCTTTTGTTACGAGTCACTACATATAAATAAATGTACACAATCATTCTAATTATTATAAGCAACATTATGTTCAAGCATCATCATCAAAGAGCCATTATTGTAAGTACTACTGGATATCACCATTGTAAATATTCATTCACAACATTTTAATACATGTATATTCTGTAAAATAAACGTCTTCCTCAATGGAGTCACCACTGGTTAATAGTTGTGTCTTTTAACCTACAAGGCGGCCTTAGCGGATCCAAACGGCGTTGTACCAGCTACAACGTATGCTGCCTCGAAAACATACAAACAGAAATGTTTGGTTTTAGCTGTAGCAACCTAGGCTGCCTACAGTCCCTAACCCCATACTATTTGAGGGCGACTATATATATATATATATATATATATATATATATATATATATATATATATATATATATATATATATATATACACACAGTAATCCCTCGTTTATCGTGGGGGTTAGGTTCCAGAACCCCCATGAGGCAAAAATCATGATAGCAACCTTATATTTATTTTATTATTTATATAATTTATATTATATTTTATATATATTATTTATATAAGCACGCATATCTCTGTGAATCTCGCCTCAGCCCGTGTGAACAAGGTCACCCAACCACTAGTTTCTCAAGAGATTCAAAGTCTGCTATATTTCACAGGAAACTCATCGAAATTCTACTCAGAAACTCAGTCACCAACATGTCAGTTACTCGTGTGGTCGGTAAGTTGTGGTCACAAGAAGAAGAAGAGCGTATCGGCTGTTCGGTTCAGTAGCTCTCCACGTGTTTATTCCAGTACCGCAAAGAGCTCCAAGAAACTAGATAAGCTTGGAGTAATCATTTTGAGCAAGTTTAGGACTTTAGTCTTGTTCAAGTGTAGTCATTGCCACATCCTGCCTGGGTCCTCACTGCCAACTTCTCGAGCATTTAACGGCAGCAAGCTGTAACACACTCTCCATTTGTCTTCGAGCTAACCACTGATGAACCAACAAATGCTACGGTCGCTGAGCCAATCAGCGCCCAGAATACAGAACACAGTGCTCTGGTTGGTCGCCTCCCATCCATCAGCCAATAGTGTGCCATGTACGATCACACGTGGGCAAACTAGCTCAAACGGAAGCGGCCATAGCTGTGTTTTACATACGTGCGAGTCTTTGTCTACTCATCTGCAGTGCACTACGTATTTTATTTCAATTTAATATTATTTAAATGTTCTTATTAATACTTTCTTAATTTTTTTTTTATTATTTACAATTTTTTTAGGCTATAAAATGCTTCTTTTACTGCAAAATAAGTAAAATAATAAATATATTAAAATACCTCTACCGCAAAATTCCGCGATATAGCGAAAAATCCGCGATACGAAACTAAAAATTTTTTTTTTCTATGTTTTCCTTCTCCTTTAGTTGCTTCTCAATTATTTCCTTGAAGTCTACATTAGCTTTTTCGTGCTCTACTTTCCAGGTCTTTATTTCACCCAGCACTTCCTCCCTAACTCTTTTCCTCCTTGTCCATTATCACTTTCAGGTCTTCATTTTCCTTTCTTATGACTCCTAGTCCTTCCTTCACCATCTTTTCATATTTCACCAACTTCTCTTTCAACTCCTCATTCTCCTGAACCATTTTTTTTTTTTTTTTCCCTCTTAATCTTAATTCACTTTGTAACCTCTTACCTTGAACATCGTCTTCTTCCATGACCTTCACTTTACTGATCCACGTATTTAACTTCTTCTCCACCAACACCACTCTTCTGTACACAGATGATTCCATATTGCCGAACCCCGAGAACGTTGGCTCTATGTTTTCATAACCCTCGTCACTGTTCAAGCCTCCTATAGGTTCTTCTCGAACTTTCTGTCTTGTTCCAGTTCCTTTTCCTTTTCTTTTCAGTGTATGCCACCCTTCCTCCTCGTCACTCATCCTACACTAGCTTTTTAATATCTTTAAGGGGGGAGTCCGGTTTGGAGACCCCAAAAATATAAAAAAAATGACTTTGTGAAAAAAATATATTTGGTAGGTATACATTTTGGCAACTATCTCGCAGATTGAAGATGATAAAAAAAAACTCATAGTAAACCTGAAAAAAGCTTCCTAGTGTGTTTTAACGGGATCGCGATCCATCAATAAACTTTATCAGCCCATATCTCAAAACATAAGTTATTCCCCTTCTAACGTTAACCTTGGAGCCAGTTTTAGCTTGATTTCAATGAAACAAAGACTAAAAGGCAGAGGAATACTTTCTCTTCAAATCATCGTCGCTGTTTTTTTCATATATGTCTGGTTTAATTTTATATTAATATTTTTTTGGTCAAAAAAAGGCAAGAAAAAAAACACACACAAAAAAAATCATAAAACAAATTCAAAAGCTGAAATGAAAAATCTAACGACGAAGAAACATTTCATATTATAACGTCTCTAAGTCACAGAAAAATGAAGGTTGTGGGGCCAATAATAACGACGGAGATTCGCTTTTAAATTTTCGTTGTAGTTGTAGTTGGAGGGGGGGGAGGGGGACAAAAATGGGGGTCAATGTCTAATGTTGATGTAAATGATGCCAATACTTCACAACATAAAAATCAGAGCGATTCATGCATATTTACCGGAGATATGGCACCCCCGATCTAAACCGGACTCTCCCCTTAAACGGGAGACGGGCCACTCAGTGCATACCCGACCCTGTAAACCCAAACAACCGGTGGCGATCAGCTGGTCCTAGCACAGGGAGTCGGGAGCCAGCGGCAGCACATCCGGTCTCTTCGGTCTCTCTTTCATGTGTGTGTGTGTGTGTGTGTGTGTGTGTGTGTGTGTGTGTAGTTACTCGATCCACGTGTTTATGTGGGTGGAGTCTGGATGGGTGGGTTTGACGTGGACGCGCAGTGGTGACAATGAGAATTTCTGTTACAAAGGAACCACAGGCATGCCACATGGGCACAATTATGGCATCAAGGATGGGAGGACAAGAGTGTATACCCAAACCTCATCAAAGAACTGTGCTGTGACAGGTGTTGTGTTCCTGAGCCAATAAATAGCCTTCATACAGTGATTCATGGGTAAATTTATGGGAAATAGCATCTTGCTATTTTCAAAAAGTCAAAACTTAATATTATTTGATAGCCTAGGGGGAGAAAGTAGTTGTTAGCATCAATGATATATAGGCAGTAATGACAAATACCATCAATTATGGTCGATTTTTTGTTTCATATTACACCTGTCCCCCTGTATGCATGGGTCTGTTATTCATGGATTCCCAAATGCCCTGAAGTGTCCAGAGTGGAATTTTTAGAGAAAGTTGAGTGAAGAATTCATATTTAGAAATGAATGAGACAGTTGTAAAGCCATCAGGGTTAAGAGAGGTAGGAAAGATAAAAGTAATTTTTTTTTTTTTTTTTTTTTTTTTTTTTTTATCCTATTCTGTATGAAAAATAATTGAAATCTGAGACTTCAAGTTCCAAACATTTTAAAAGCAATCTATTCAGCTTGTAACAATTATAATGATGGTAAATCTTAAGAATCACCACTCCACCCCCTCCACCACCCCAGCCCCCCCAGTCCCCCAAGACAAGCCTGGGGAACTGTGTGGAACCGGGGTATTGGGGGGAGAATATATCACTGAAAAATGGCCTTCCAAAATTTCCCTAGAAAAATCCCTAAATCAGGAAAAATTCCCTAGTCTCCAAAGTAGGGAAAATCCCTACCGTATACTCACATGCGTGGGCTAATCGCTGACCAAGCATACCATCGCTAACCACCCCAAAACAGCCCTGAGCCATGACTCAAGGTCATCCGGGACTCGGGCTGAACATGCGCGGGCTATACCCGGCCCTCAGCATGGCAGCCGTTGGGCTGCGTGTTCTAAAAAAAAAAAATAACCACGCGTGGTGGACCTGGTCTCACATGCGTGGGCTAGTCGCTAACCAAGCATACCACCGCTAACCAAGCGTACCATCGCTAACCAAGCGTACCATCGCTAACCAAGCATACCAGCGCTAACCAAGCGTACCAACGCTAACCAAGCGTACCGTCGCTAACCAAACGTTTGTAGAAAAAAAATATATGAAGACCAAATGATGCTTCATACGGTAGGTAATGAATGCGAGCTATTTTGCGGCGGCGTTAGCTCGATTAATCCCTTTAGGGAGCTGTGGTTTTGGTGGTCGTTAGCTCGATTAATCCTTGTAGGAACAGTGATTTGGTGGTGGGCGGCCAAATCACTGAAAATGGGCTTTCAAAATGTCCCTACAAAATCCCCAAAATCGGGAAAATCCTAGTCTTTAAAGAAAGGAAATTCCCTAACGTATACTCTTGTAATCTATTCCTATATAACGTAGTAGCCGCTGCAGCGGTCTGTTGACAGTGTAGGGCGTGTACTTGGATGGTCAGCGTAGTTGAACCCCCACCCCACCACCCCAATCGTAGTCGAGCAACTCTTGGGAAATGTCATGTTTCATAATTACATATGGTACAATACTGACGGTTAACCCGCCCACTTCTTGTAAGTTGATGCTAGATCATTTTTACCGAGTAGTTTAAGGTACAAAATAAAACAGATTTGTGACAGCTGTCATCCAGATCGAACTGACGCTCCTGCTGTTAACTGACGCGGGAGTGACCTACCGACTGCTACGTATGACCCTGGCCTCCATTTTACTCAAATTCCACTATAAGTATCGCGCATTGAACAATATCCGTTTGTTTTCTGACACGTGCTTGTCACACCATATGTTACACTTGACACGCCCGTGTCTTTGTTGGACCCGGTACTGGGATAGTAGTCGGTCCTTTTGTCAACCTACATGCACACCAATAAAGAGGTTAAATACTCAGTTAACACTTACCGAAAGGTAAAGTAGACGGATATTTTGAGGGAGTGAGTGTCGGGGCTTCCATCCATTATGGCGGCTTGAAAACAACTGACTTCAGGAACCCACCGTTAGGTGCCGCCGCTGATACCCTCGCGTAGTAACATTTTACGAATGCATTAGAAAATACAAATAGCTGCGGCATTAGTTGCTTTAATATAGAAAAAAAAATAACTTAAAACTCTTAAAAGACCGTTTTTTTGTCCGAAATCGTTATAATCCATGCGCATTTTGGATATTACTGACTTAGGAACTAGTTTGTAGGGTGCACTGCAAGGCAGGTATGAGGCTCAGTCTGTGTATAGAGGCGGTTGTGAAACAATAACAATGGACTTAGAAAATCCAAGCCACCTAACTCTATAATTAAAGAGGCTTGCCCCCCTGGCCCCTCCCCAAGGTAAAACGTATACGAAAATGCATTATAATAATAATTCTTTCACGTGCTAAGATACTACGAATATTGGTTTGGAGTGGTTGTTCTTGAGTTTTGCCATAATGATTGTTTGTATAATTGATTTTTATTGCAGGGTTTATCTGTCCTGTCCACACCCCTGATGGAGCACCATGTGGTCTTCTCAATCACCTAGCAAAGAACTGTATTGTACTGAATGAAATGCCAGAAAACCCACAAGGAATTTTCCAGGCCCTTATCAGGCTTGGCATGACCCCCACCCAAAACATTGCACCTGTGCCATACAGCCAGTGCTTAGAGGTAGTGCTGGATGGAGGACTGGTTGGCTACATCAGGAAAAATGAGGCAGAAAAGTTTGCAAACAAGCTACGGATTCTGAAGACTCAAGGAGAGGTGAGAAAGATTTTTTTAATTTTGTCCCACCTCTTAATTGGTTTCAATTGTTTGGTTGTTTAACCCGGTAGCAGCGGGGATCATGTTTCTTATTGGTCCCTCTAAGCGAGAAAAATGAGAAAAAATCACCACTCACACAAACCATTTCATAATATACATCAAAGCATTTGTGATCAGTTTATGTATCATCTATTTTGGGGGGTTTAAATCGAGGCACAAATTTGGCCTGTCGCTGCTACATGGTAAAGCCACAAATTTGGCCCGTCGCTGCTACCGGATTAAGAAGGGAGTAACGAAAAGTGAGAAGACAATTTATCCAATGAATCTTGTACCAGTTACTAATGCATGAGATTAAAAGTGTTGAATGTGTGGAGTTGATTATGTAGGAAATGAATGTACAGATGTATGGAACTGAAGACTTGCCTGCTGTGGTCACTCATTTCTAGAGAGAATAGGTCATCAGATGCATCATCACTTAAGTAAACATTTAAATAAAGCTGTATATCATTATTTATTTTTATTCATAATTTTGATAGCTGTGTCTAAAGGCTCTACAGAGGTGTGGTCACTGGTCACAGTATAAAATTTCCATATCTTGTTTTCCGGTATACACAAATTATATACAATTTTTTTTATCAGTTGCTTTGCTTCTCAATTTTTTATATCATCTTAAATGAGAAATCAGTTCATTAACCACATACCGTGTCTGCCGGCATCAAAGACGTACTCTAGTTTCAAGTGCTTTATTTTGAAAAAAATAATGATATCCTTTAGTAATTTTACTAGGATGTTTTGTTGGCTGTCTCCTGACTTGTAGTACAAGTCTACCATATACTACTACTGTAGGGCCAGGCAACCTTTTCGAAGGGAGGGCCACAGGCCGTAGTGAGAAACAAGAACCCCAAAGTAAAAAAAGTGAAAAATGATAATCAAACAGATGAATGGGACAATTAGTGCTGCTTGCCATGAAGAAGTATTTCGATATCCGACTCAGTGGATGAGGTAGGCAACTGAATAATGTCACTGAGGTGAAGGTCTGAGACTTGGCAGCAAACTCGAGGCTTCGTGTCCTTCATGTTGGAAAAGAGCAGCTCACAACAGTAGGTGCAACAAGGCAACAAAAATATGCGAACTTAACATCAGACAACCCTCAACCTTGAAGGCACTGATGTGTGCATGCATGTGTGTCTGCAGAATGTCTATTCTCACATTGATATCTGTTCTATTCCAGATCTTCAAGTACACTGAGATTGTGCATATTCCTGGACGGAAGTATGGAGGACAATACCCAGGCCTTTTCTTGGCAACAGGGGTTAGCAGAATGCTTCGACCTGTGATAAACCTGGATACTCACACTATAGAGTATGTGGGCACCCTGGAGCAGCTGTACCTCAATGTTGCTGTTACCCCAGAGGATATAGAGGAGGGGGTGAGTGTTTTTGTTATTTGATGCAAGGGGTCCTCATCTGAGTATCAAAGTACCACTCATCTTAAAGTGAATGGTAGATTGAGTGCTGATTCTTTCTGTAAACGTTGGTATGCATTGAATCTTGTCTTAAACCCCTTACTATTGTTTATTGTTATGTCAAATGCTTATACAGTAAGGCTGCCCAGTTAGGTGCTATATGTGGTTGACTGATATTGATTGCTTGGAAAGCTCAGGAAGTGGAAAGGTTGATTTCAATTCAAGGGTATGAAAGATCATGAAAGAAATTTATATCTCTGATGCAATGTTCTCTCCCGAGGAGGGCAAGAGTCCCCAGTCTTGCTTGTTTCACACTTTTTTAATGCTCACATCCCCACTTCCATGTATGTTTGTAAACCACAGATGCCTGGAGTTCAGTTGGAATCATGTCTTTGATTTAAAAGAAAAAAAAAGGGTAACTTTTTAACCCCTGGACATGTACTCCAGTTTACAACTATGTATGACTATAGCTTATGTTTGCATTTTGACAAGGATGCATATCTAAAAGGAAAAGTAAACTTGGAGGCAAATGCCATTGCTATACATGGCTGCTGTGCTCATCTCCATCACACTGGCCCTTGAGCCCGTGCTGTGTAAGAACCAATTACCGTAGGACACCATGCCAGTGTGCCGTCCAGGTTAACTTTACCTTCCCCAGGTGTCCCCAGGTACCCATTTGTCAACCAGCCAGAAAGGGAGGATGAATAGCTGGGTGAACTGCTCGACAACTGCCTGGGCCAGGATTCGAACCTGGGCCCGCAGATTCGTAGATAACTACCTTAACCCGGTATATGCGACGGGCCAAATTTGTGGGTTTACCGTGTAGCAGCGATGGGCCAAATTTGTGCCATGATATAAACCCTTCATAATAGATGATACATAATCTGATCACAAATGCTTTGATATATATTATGAAATGGTTTGTGTGAGGGGTGATTTTTTTCTCATTTTTCTCACTTGGAGGGACCATTAAGAAACATGATCCCCGCTGCTACTGGGTTAACCACTACACCACAGAGATGTGTGAATGCTATGACTTGTGTTTGGATTTAGACAGATGCACGTATGGTAAACGTAAATTCTTTCATGTTTTTGTTAGGTATCTTGTAAGGTAATCATGTCATTTCTTTACAGAAAGATATCTATGTCAACCACAGGTTTTAAGGATGCATGAAAGTTAAGACATAGTGTCAATCTTATTTGAATTTCTACAGCACACCTTCACCTACTCTTCAGTTTTCATTTATATTTTCAGGTCCACACCCATCTTGAGATTGATAAGACAACAATATTCAGCAACATTGGCAAGCTGGTGCCATTTTCAGACTGTAACCCAATCCCACGAAACATGTACCAGTGCCAGGTGAGTGTATGAAAACAGTCTGACTGCTTTAACCCTTTCACTATGGCCGGGCGAAAACAGCCCTGTATCTGGGCTGGCCGCACACGCCAAATTTCAAACGTCGCTACTGAATATAACAAAGTTTTAAGCCATAAACTCAACATAATCATTATGTATTATATATAAAAATATGCAAAATTAAATGGTGCACATAAAGAATCATAAATTAATTGATAATTTTGAGATGTATGCATAAATATACTGAGAAATTTGTGTTATGCGTAGATGACGTGTATCTGCTGAATTGTATTTCCTTATATTAGTTGTGATAAACAAATAGATTTGTATATGAGAGTGGAGGAGAGGGAAGGGAAGGACACAGACGTAAAATCATGGAAAATATCCCACTGATTCACCGGCAATATGCACAGATTTGACGGAGTGAAAGGTTGAAAGGACATCCTCATAGAGGTTTGGAGGTGGGTCTTGTGTATGTGTATGTGTGTGTGTATTTACCTAGTTGTAGTTTTACAGGGCCTGGGCTTAGGCTCGTGTGGTCCCGTCTCCATATCTGTATTTGTTGTTTTGGGGGCCGTGGGGATCTAGTCACTCACTTGAGCCCTGGTGTCATCCTGTGAGGGCTTCACCAGTGCATCAGCTGCCCCGCCTTCCTGAGGAAGGCGCAGGTGAGGCGGATGACAGATTCCTGTCGTGAGGGGTGGACGCCTGCCACTGCCAGCAGCTTGGGCAGGTCAAAGATGGGCACGTCCAGGGTGCGGAGTTGGTGTCAAAGCAGCGCTCGCTGGGAGTGGAAGCATGGGCAGTGCAGCAGCAGGTGCTCAATGGTGTCCTCGACGGTCCTGCACCAGGGGCAGTGAGGGTCGGGGACCAGGCGCAGGCGGTGGAGGTGAGCGCTGAGTCTTGTGTGGCCCAGGCAGAGGCGCGTCAAGGCCACGTCTAGGACGCAGGACACTTTCCTCACCCACGGCTGTGGGAAGGAGTTGATGTGGTACTGGCCCATGGAGGTGATGCAGAGGGTGCCATTGAGTGTATCGTCCCACAAAGAGTGGCAGGTGCAGGAGATTAAGCGTTTGGCCGTGGAGAGGGGGAGGGGGAGCGGCATTGTGTTTATATTGGCAAGGGCCATCTTGGCTGCGGCGTCGGTGATATTGTTGCCTTTAATGCCTGAGTGTGAGGGCACCCACGTCAGGGTTACCTCCCATCCCTCAGATGTCAGGAGGAGGAGGAGGAGGGCCCGCTGGATGGTGTGGGCCAGGGCCGTTGAGGATGTTGGGTGGCAGGAGAGGAGGAAGTGGAGTGATGATTGGGAGTCTGTATAGATGACAGCCCTGCCCCTGGCGTGGGTGGTGTGGAGGTGTGTCAGGACGTCGGTCTCTGGGGGGAGTCTACACGTCCTGCAGATGCTGGTGTTGGGACGTAGATGGCAGACGCCGTGGAGAGTAGAGATCGGGAGTGGGAGCCATTGGTGAATATTTTCAGGTGGTGGTGGTAGAGGGGCCTGTCCATCTGGAGGAAGTGTGTGGCCGCCACAGTGCTGGAGGATGATTTAGGAAGGAGGTCAGGGATGTGCAGGGACAGCACGTGGGTGATGTCCAGCCAGGGCAGGATGGGGGAGTGTGGGCTGATAGGCTGTGGTGGTGGTGGAGTGAGATGGAGTATGATATGCAACAATAGTGCCCTTACTATCAGGGGTTGGCGTGCTGCCGGGAGCCAGACTGGGGCATGCTGGTCCACCCCTGAGTTGCCATACAGCTTGGAGAGAGGGTGGGAAGGTAGTAGGCTCCTAATGTGGTGGTAGTGGTAGTCCTTAAAGTTGTGCACACTTCGCTGACACTACATCCTCACTTAGTCTGTTCCAAACCTCTATGTTTCTTTGCGGGAAGCTATATTTCTTTATGCCTCTCAGGCATCTTCCTATCCTCAACTTTTTATTGTGCCCTCGTGTGTTGCTGACGTTTCTTCCTTCTCTTAGTAGTAGCTCCTCATTGTCTACTTCCTCCATTTTAATCAATAGTTTTTAAATTTGTATTAGGTCTCCCCTTTGTTTTCTTTGTACCATTGTTGGCAGGTCCATTTCCTTTAACCCTTTCATTGCTAAACGCTTGCAGCGAGCGTTAGGCGTATTTGCTGGTGGTGCTAAACGCTCACTACGAGCTCCAGCCGCACTCAAATCTCCCGCATATGAGAGTGTTCCAACAATATTTCTCACAACACAGGATTGCCAATTGAGTGGGTTCTTCACTAAATTTGGTGGAAAATCATGTCAGCCCTGCACGTAAAATCTACAGATGAACAACTGCTGGATGCTGTTGACCAATATAGCGACATTTTTGCATAGCTTCACCTATCACATGACAGATATTTTGACCAAATAGTTGTAAATTTTGCAGTTAGCAATACTGCCCTGCCAGCACCTCATCATCAAGAGATCTACAGTAGTTGCCTTACGGCTGACCGTCACGCACATATAAATGTACGTCTTCACAGGCAACACCCCCTGAACGTGCCTGTACTTTCGCAGGAGAAGCTTACATTACTGAATCGTATAGATCTTGGCCTCCTTTTTCCAATGGTGTTTTTGTTTTTTAGCTGTGATGAATAGTTTTTGAGATAAAGAGGTTAACAGAGCAAGCACTAGCGTCACTTGCTGGTGGTGCTAAAAGCTCACTGCAAGCGCCAGTCACACTCACAGCAAAAAACACCCCCTGAACGTGCCTGTATGATTGCAGGAGAGGCTTACATAACCGAATCTTATAGATCTTGGCCTCCTCTTTCCAATGGTGTTTTTGTTTTGTAGCTGTGATGAATAGTTTTTGAGATAGCAGTTAAAAGAGATCCCCTTCCCCCACTGGGGTGCCTGAGTGCGCCTTAGGGGATAGTCTCGTTGCAAGCGCTTAGCAAGGAAAGGGTTAACCTTTCTTCATATGACAATCCCTCCAGTTCTGGAACCATTTTCGTTGCCATCCTTTGTATTCTTTCTAGTTTTTTTATGTCTTTCTTCTTATGGGGAGACCACACTGTTTCCGCATATTCCAATTTTGGTCTAATCATAGTGGTTATTATCTTTTTCATCATATCCTTATCCATGTAGTGGAATGCTAATCCTATATTTCTCACCATTCTATATGTATCACCGAATATCCTATTAACATGATTCACAGGCTGTTGATTATCCTGTATTGTCACTCCCAGATCTCTCTCTCTCTCTCTCTCTCTCTCTCTCTTGAACTCATCATCACCATCATCAATTTATCGACACCTGCTCCTAGGAGCTCCCACCAGGGGATGGCCACGGCAGAAGAGCTTCCAACTTTCTCTATCCAGACACTCCCTCCTTGCCTGCTCAAAGTTTCTCAAAGATCTTTCCCCCCTCTCCCTAACGTACTCTTGCACCCTATCCCTCCATTTCACTGGAGGTCATCCTCTAGCATTCCCTCCCTCTATCTCACTCACATACACCCTTCTGGTCATCTTACTCTCCTCCATTCGTTCCATGTGGCCAAACCACTTAAAGGTCTGTCGCTTCACTTCTTCCACCACTCCACACTTCTTCCCTTCACCCCCGTGACACATTCCAATACGCTCGTACACACTTTCATTACTCATTCCATCCATTCTACTCACACCACAAGCACTCCTCAAATAACTCATTTCCACTGCCTGCACTCCAGACCTCTGACTTTCATTCCAGGCCCACGTTTCACTTGCATATGTGAGGGTTGGTACTATTATTGTATTTCTCAAATCCCTCTTTACCTCCATGCTCACACTTCTGCCATTCGTGATTCGTCCCAAAGACCCTACCACCCTTCTTCCTTGCAATGCCCTTTCTCTTATCTCTCCCTCCGTACCACCATGCTTACACATAACTGATCCAAGGTACTTAAACTCATTGACCTCCTCCATTTCTTCACCATTCAAAATTATTTTGCATTCTTTTTCACATTCAATTCCCACTCTATATGGGCATACAAAATCTACAACCTCACTTCTACTTCGCTCACAAACCATCACTTTACTTTTGTTGACATTTACTTTCAGCTTTCTCCTGTTACAGACACCATCAAAAACACTGACCAAATTTTGTAGGTCACTTTCATTTTCTGCAATGTGCACCGTGTCATCAGCAAACAGTATCGAATTCAGTACCCACTTCCTTCCCTCATTGAACAGTCTTACTCCAACTTCTCCAACTTTGTCCTTCATTTCTCTAATGACACCATCCATATAAATATTGAATAACCATAATCATAAGAGGTGGCCGAAAGAAAGGTCAATTTCGGGAGGAGAGGTGTCCTGATACCCTTCTCTTGAAAGAGTTCAAGTCGTAGACAGGAGGAAATACAGATGAAGGAAGATTGTTCCAGAGTTTACCAGCGTGAGGGATGAAAGAGTGAAGATGCTGGTTAACTCTTGCATAAGGGGTTTGGACAGTATAGGGATGAGCATGAGTAGACAGTCGTGTGCAGCGGGGCCGCGGGAGGGGTGGAGGTATGCAATTAGCAAGTTCAGAAGAGCAGTCAGCGTGGAAATATCGATAGAAGATAGAAAGAGAGGCAACATCGTGACGGAATTTAAGAGGTAGAAGACTATCAGTAGAAGGAGGAGAGCTGATGAGACGAAGAGCCTTAGACTCCACTCTGTCCAGAAGAGCCGTGTGAGTGGAGCCCCCCACACGTGAGATGCATACTCCGTACGAGGGCGGACAAGGCCCCTGTATATGGATAGCAACTGCGCGGGGGAGAAGAACTGGTGGAGACGATACAGAACGCCCAACCTCGAGGAAGCTGATTTAGTGAGAGAGAAGATTTGAAGTTTCCAGTTGAGATTGAGTTAAGGATAGACCGAGGATGTTTAGTGTTGAAGATTGTGATAGATGAGTGTTGTCGAAGAATAGGGGATAGGTGTTTGGAAGATTGTGTCGGGTTGATTGGTGGAGAAATTGAGTTTTTGAGGCATTGAAGGACACATGGTTCCTTCTGCCCCAATCGGAAATGATAGCAAGGTCTGAGGTTAAGCGTTCTGCAGCCTCCAGTCTGGAGCCGTGTACTTCCTGTTGTGATGGTCTTCTATTGAAAGAAGCTGAATAATGCAGAGTGGAGTCGTCGGCGTATGAGTGGACAGGACAGTTTGTCATGGAAAGAAGATCATTGATAAATAACAGGAAGAGAGTGGGTGATAGGACAGAGCCCTGTGGAACACCACTGTTGATAGGTTTAGGGGAAGAGCAGTGACCGTCTACCACAGCAGAGATAGAATGGCCGGAAAGGAAGCTGGAGGTAAAGGAACAGAGAGAGGGATAGAATCCGAAAGAGGGCAGTTTAGAAAGCAAAGACTGGTGCCAGACTCTATCGAAGGCTTTCGATATGTCTAGCGCGACAGAGAAAGTTTCACCAAAACGGCTAAGAGAGGATGACCAAGAGTCAGTTAAGAGAGCAAGAAGATCGCCAGTAGAACGCCCCTTGTGAAATCCATACTGGCGATCAGATAGAAGGTTAGAAGTGGAAAGGTGCTTTTGAATCTTCTGGTTAAGGATTGATTCAAAAGCTTTAGATAGACAGGAAAGTAAAGCTATAGGGTGGTAGTTTGAGGGATTGGAACGGTCACCCTTCTTAGGCACAGGCTGTATGAAGGCATACTTCCAGCAGGAAGGAAAGATAGATGTTGATAGGCAGAGACGAAAGAGTTTGACCAGGCAGGGTGTCAGCACAGAAGCACAGTTTTTAAGGACAATAGGAGGCACTCCATCAGGTCCATAAGCCTTCTGAGAGTTGAGGCCAGAGAAGGCATAGAAAACATCATTTGGAAGAATCTTAATAACAGGCATAAAGGAGTCAGAAGGGGGATGAGTAGGAGGAATATGCCCAGAATCGTCCAGAGTGGAGTTCTTACAGAAAGTTTGAGCGAAGAGTTCAGCCTTAGAGACAGATGAGACGGCAGTGCTGCCATCAGGGTTAAGGAGAGGAGGGAAAGAGGAAGAAGTGAAATTGGAGGAGATATTTTTGGCTAGATGCCAGAAGTCACGGGAAGAATTAGAAGAAGCAAGGTGTTGACATTTTCTATTAATGAAAGAAGTTTTGGTAAGTCGGACAATAGATTTGGCACGATTCCGGGCTGAAATGTAAAGGTCAAAGTTAGCGGGAGTTCGAAGGCTCTGGAACCTCTCTATCTTTGACAGCACGAGAACAAGCATGATTAAACCAAGGCTTTTTAGCATGAGGAGTAGAGAAAGTACATGGAATGTATGCCTCCATTCCAGAGACAATCACCTCTGTAATGCGCTGAACACACACAGAGGGGTCTCTCTCCTGGAAGCAGTAATCATTCCACGGGAAATCGGAAAAGTACATCCTCAGGTCGTCCCACCGAGCTGAAGCAAAATTCCAGAAGCATCGCCTCTTCGGTGGGTCCAGAGGATGTACAGGAGTGATAAGACAGGAAACAGAAATAAGGTTATGATCGGAGGAGCCCAACGGAGAGAACAGTTTGACAGAGTAAGCAGAAGGATTAGAGGTAAGGAAGAGGTCTAGAATGTTGGGCCTGTCTCCAAGACGGTCGGGAATACGTGTAGGGTGCTGGACCAACTGCTCTAGGTCGTTGAGGAGAGCAAAGTTGTAGACCTGTTCACCAGGCTGGTGAGTGAAAGAGGATGAAAGTGAAAGCTGGTGGTGAACATTGAAATCTCCCAAGATAGAGATTTCAGCAAAGGGAGAGTGAGTCAAGATGTGCTCCACTTTAGAGTTCAAATAGTCAAAGAATTTTACATAGTTAGTAGAGTTAGGTGAGAGATAAACAGCACAGATGTATTTAGTAATAGAATGACAATGAAGTCTTAGCCAGATGGTGGAAAATTCTGAAGAGTCAAGGTCGTGGGCACGATAGCAAGTGATGCCGTTGTGCACGTAGATGCAACATCCAGCTTTGGATTGAAATTTAGGATAGAGATAGTAGGAGGGAACAGAGTAGAGGTTGCTGTCAGTAGCCTCAGAAACCTGTGTTTCGGTGAGGAAGAGAAGGTGAGGTTTAGAGGAGGAGAGATGATGTTCCACAGAATGAAAATTAGAACGAAGACCACAAATGTTGCAGAAATTGATAAGGAGGAGGTTCGAGGAGTTATCAGGACACCTCTCAAGTCGGCAGCCAGAAGGGGAGTCCTCCCTGGGGGAATTTGCTCCCCCCCCCCAGGCAGGGACTCCAAGGCAGTGTTTTCGTTGGCCATTTTGAAATTTGAATTTTGGGAAAAGGTGTGTGTGTTGTGTGAATGTAGTGTGGTGTAGAAAGAGAGAGGAACTGTCTTTTGAGAGCATGCTGAACTACTCTCCGGTGTTGATGAGACAAAAGGGAAATGGTTAGTGAGGACATGGGAAGGGTCTCTGGAGGGCTTCAGCACCCTCCTCGCTTCCCATGTATCCTCACCGGGAGTAGCTCACGCCCATTCGGTAGGTGTCTTCCTACCTCCTCCTGTCAAATATAATATCGCGTATAAGTGAAAAAACGTGTAAATTAAACATTTATTTGGATTTTGGACCCCGTGTTATTTAAAAAACGCGTAAACCAAACTCGCGTAAATCGAGAGTTACCTGTATTTGTGACATTACTAATATATTTTTAACTCATAATCGACTATAATTGACGGCAGGTATTTGTTAATGCTGCCTGCACATTATTGACACTGATGAGTGTTTACTGCGTAGGCTAGCATACAGTATCCACGAAATCAGACACGCCGTGTGGCTGCAGGTTGCCGTTGCGTGACAATGCACACTTCAGATTCGGGTGAACCGACTATAACACATATGTTTGACTTAAAATGCCTTCTCATGTCAAATTATCGTTCATACTCTCCATGATGTTTACAGATGGGCAAGCAGACAATGGGAACACCTTTTCACAACTTTGCAGCACAGACAACCAACAAGGCCTACAGGCTTCAGTATCCTCAGGTAAGAAAATTTCTAAACCTACCACAATTTCTCTCTCTCTCTCTCTCTCTCTCTCTCTCTCTCTCTCTCTCTCTCTCTCTCTCTCTCTCTCTCTCTCTCTCTCTCTCTCTCTCTCTCTCTCTCTCTCTCTCTCTCTCTCTCTCTTTTTATTTAGTAAGCATGATTACATGAGGTGGTACATGGAATTGGCATTGTACAACTAAAAGTTACCAGTAAGGTTCAGAATAACCATCTGTAGTTGTGTTACAGATTTTTTAATTTTTTTTATTTTTTATTATTTTTTTTTTTTACAACAAAGGAGACAGCTCAAGGGCACAAAAAAAGGAAACAATGATATAAAAAAAAAGCCCGCTGCTCGCTGCTCCTAAAAAAGAATCATAAGAGGTGGCCGTAAGAGAGGTCAATTTCGGGAGGAGAGGTGTCCTGATACCCTCCTCTTGAAAGAGTTCAAGTCATAGGCAGGAGGAAATACAGATGAAGGAAGATTGTTCCAGAGTTTACCAGCGTGAGGGATGAAAGAGTGAAGATGCTGGTTAACTCTTGCATAAGGGGTTTGGACAGTATAGGGATGAGCATGAGTAGAAAGTCATGTGCAGCGGGGCCGCGGGACGGGGGTAGGCATGCAGTTAGCAAGTTCAGAAGAGCAGTCAGCGTGGAAATATCGATAGAAGATAGAAAGAGAGGCAACAACACGGCGGAATTTAAGAGGTAGAAGACTATCAGTAGGAGGAGGAGAGCTGATGAGACAAAGAGCCTTAGACTCCACTCTGTCCAGAAGAGCTGTGTGAGTGGAGCCCCCCACATGTGAGATGCATACTCCATACGAGGGCAGACAAGGCCCCTGTATATGGATAGCAACTGCGCAGGGAGAAGAACTGGCAGAGACGATACAGAACGCCCAACCTCGAGGAAGCTGATTTAGCGAGAGAGATGTGAAGTTTCCAGTTGAAATTTTGAGTTAAGGATAGACCAAGGATGTTTAGTGTTGAAGATGGTGACAGCTGAGTGTTGTTGAAGAATAGGGGATAGGTGTTTGGAAGATTGTGTCGAGTTGATAGGTGGAGAAATTGAGTTTTTGAGGCATTGAAGGACACAAGATTCCTTCTGCAAATGACCAGTAGAGTGACAAAGTCAGTGATACACATTGGACAATAACCAGGTGTTCACTTCTTTTTTGAAAGTGTGGAGTGTAGTGGATGTGTGAATGTCAGTGTGTCGTATCAGGCAGTTCCAGAGTCTTGTGTACCGGGGCACGAAAGAGCGGAGGAAGGTTTGTTCTGGCGAAGGGCACGATGAGCTGGTGTTCCCTGGACCAGGCATCCCTGGTGGCGTGGGGGTGTGGTGTTGCCCACTGTTGCCAGAGAGCTGCGAGGTGCGGAGCAGCCTGCCTGTGTACCTTTTACATGGTACACAGGCCAGCCATGTCTCGCCTATGCTGAAGAGGATGTAGTGAAGTGGGTTGCTGCTGGTTTGGGGCGGCCCTTCGAGAGACGAGCCGTTGGGCGTGGTGTTGTACCTTGTCGAGAAGACCCAGGTATGAAGGAGGGCAGGATGACCATGTCAGGGGGGCGTATTCCATTAGGGAGCGAACCTGGGCAGCACAAAGGTTCGACACTCCCTTCGCATCGAGGTGGAAGACACACCTGACATAGTTTAGCCGTCCTGCTGCCTTGGAGGCAGTCTTCCTGACATGGCTGGTAAAGGACAGGCTGTTGTTCGCCTCCACGCTGAGGACAGTGATAGACTGTTGCAAGGGCAGCACCTTCCCTTGTAGAAGTATGGGGGGAGGGGATGGCTGGGGGGCAGCGTCGCCTGGAGACCAGCATGACCTGTGTCTTTTCATGTACCAGGTTAACCTGCCAACAATGTCCCCACGATGAGATGGTCTGTAGAACCTGGTTGATAAGGGCGACGGTTGCACAGCGATCTGTACCGTCGCAAGGGAATGTGAGGGTACGGTCATCCGTGTAGGCATTTGCTTCAGGGATGAGGTGGAGGAGATCGTTAATATACACGTTCCACAATAGTGGTCCAAGGACACTTCTCTGTGGGACGCCAGCATTAATAGGATATTCCTCCGAGGTGTGACTGTTCACCAGTACACTGAGCGATCTGTCCTGGAGGTAGTCGTGAAGGAGATGGAGGAGCCTGCCACTAACATCCACACACTGGAGTGCCACACTCTATCAAACGCTCCCGCAATGTTCAGGGCGATGACGAATGTGTTGCATCCTCTGTTGAGGTTATGCTGCCAAGCAGAGGACATGCTGAGGAGAATGTCGTTAGCAGACCTGTTGGAGAGGAAGCCAAACTGTCTGACGCTGAGAATGTGGTGTGTGTTGAAGAAGACTGAGATTCTCTTGGCAAGAATGGATTCGAAAGTTTTGTCAAGGACAGACAGGAGAGAGATTAGCCTGAAGTTTCGAGGAACTGTCTTCTTTCCTCTTGTGTATGGCTGCCACGTTAGCAACTTTCCAGAGGGAAAGCCACTTGCTGGTGTTGAGGCAGCTCTGAAAAATGGTGGTGATGGGGCCTGCAAGCTGGGCTGCACAGTGCTTGAGGATGTGTGGAGATATCCCATCTGGTCCAAAGGCCTTCTTGGTGTCAACCTTGAGCAATTGTTGCTTGACATTCTCGGTGGTAATAGTGATGGATTAGAGGGAGGCGGTGTTGAGGTGAGCCATGGCAGGTGGGTGATGTTCAGGAGCAGGGACAGTCATCTTCCCTGAGAAGTATGCTGCCAATACTCTCTCTCTCTCTCTCTCTCTCTCTCTCTCTCTCTCTCTCTCTCTCTCTCTCTCTCTCTCTCTCTCTCTCTCTCTCTCTCTCCTTTCTTTCACAGGGACGGATTGCACCTTTCTCCCATCGGGGCAGCCAGACTCGGAAGGCTCCTCAACGAAGCAGTGCGTGTCATCCGAACAAAAAACGAGTCACGGCCACGTCCCCCCACCCCACCCGTGTAAATAGACGCCGTGCATCGCAACAAACCCGTAACCGTGATCCCGCAAGTACCACCACTTCTATTACTAAGCCTCTAGATAACTTAAAAATCCCTAGTTTCAATGCGCGTAGCCTAAGAAACAAATTTGATGAACTGAGATGTCTTGCATTAACAGAAAAATTTGACATAATTGCTATAACCGAAACATTTATCGACACCACAAATATTGATTTAAGTTCCGAATACAACATAGATGGCTACAGACTCTTCAACAAAGATCGTGTAAACCGTAGAGGCGGTGGCGTCGCCCTTTATGTCAAAAGCTATTTGCAACCCACTGACAAAACACCGGGAAACAGTAACGTTGAACATTTGTGCGTCGAGTAAACATTGCAAAAGTCAACTTAAATATATCTGTCACCTACAGACCTCCGGGCAATCACTCGATGACGACCTTGAAATGTACAGCGTCTTAAGGCAGTCACTTAATAACAGCGACTCACTGATAGGAGACTTTAACCTCCCCATATCGACTGGGCGACACTGTCAGGTACAGAAGGCGAGTCACATAGAATGATCGAATTTCTAGAAGAAAATTATCTAAGCCAAATGGTTTCTGAGCCAACTCGACAAAATAATATACTCGACCTTGTTATAACGACCCAAGATAACCTAATCAGTAGTGTCACGGTAGGAGAACACCTCGGTTCTTGCGATCATAAATTAGTGCCGTCGACATTAAAGCTCAATCATCAGTGACTGAAAATAAAGTAAAGGTGCCCAATTTCAAAAGAGCTAACTTAGAAATCCGACAAAACTAACAGAAATACAACTATCAGATGACGGCAACGTAGAGGAAGCCTGGCTAAGCCTTAAAATCACTTACTCACTCAGCAGAACATATTCGTCCCCTTGTGCGAAGCGAATTAACACTAATAAAGCCCACCGTGGTTTAATAGCGAAATTAAACAATCAGTCAATGAGAGAAAATTGTTTTACAGGTTAAAGAAAGAACAAAACACGCCCGAAAACATTAGACTTTATAATGATGCCAGGCGGAGTAAAAGACTAGTAGGTCAGGCAAAGCGTGAATGAAGAAAATATTGCAGCCAACTGTAAAATAATCCGAAATCTTTCTTCAGTTACATAAACAACAGAAAGGCGATCAAAAGTGGTATTGGACCTTTAACAAACAGCGACGGTGCACTAGTGACTGACAGCCAACACATTGCAAACCTCTTAAACAATTACTTTTCCTCGGTGTTTAATACTAACAGTCTTCCTCTCGCTACCACCAACACCAGTACTATTGTAAATCTCGAGCATGCATTGCCTAATTTTGAAATAACAACCGATGAAGTCCTTAAAGCTCTCCATTCACTTAAAACAAATAAAAGTCCTGGACCTGACAAAGTATATCCAACTCTGCTGAAAGAAACAAAAGAGCGAAATACTCTCCTCCTCACAACCGTATTCAATATGTCCTTGCGACAAGGCATCGTCCCTTCAGATTGGAAAAAGGCTAACGTGACACCGATTTTCAAGAAAGGAGACAAAAGCACCAGGTAATTACAGGCCCGGCCATTAGTCTAACCGGTTGTAGGTAAGCTACTTGAGGGCATAATTAGAGACAAAATTGTGAATTACCTTGAAAGCCACTCATTGATTGGGGACTCACAACATGGCTTCGAAACAAAAGATCCTGCCTATCAAACCTATTAACCTTTTATAACGACCTCTTCACTGTTTATGACGTAACCAAATCACTGGACGTAGTCTATCTTGATTTCAGAAAGCGTTTGATAAAGTCCGCATCATAAATTACTTTACAAATTAAAGCAAATAGGTATTGACGGTCAAGTAAACCAATGGATCGCGAATTGGTTGAGCAACAGGCAACAAAGAGTAGTGATTGACGGATTTAACTCAGAGTGGGCGCCTGTCACTAGTGGCGTCCCTCAGGGCTCGGTCCTTGGCCCAGTGCTCTTCATTATTTACATCAACGACGTGGATGTTGGACTCAATAACCGCATTAGTAAATTTGCAGACGACACAAAGATTGGCAACTCGGTTCTCACTGGCGAAGACAGGCAAAGCCTCCAAGAGGATTTGCACAAAATTTCAACAGTCGGATAGATGGGAGATGCCCTTTAACGTGAACAAGTGCCAGGTCCTTCAAGTTGGAACGAGAATAAGAAGTTTGAATACGAAATTCGCGGCTTTAAAATCAAAAGATTTCAATGCTTCAAATACTTGTGGTTAAAAATCTCTTCAAACCTCTAATTCTAAAAGAAATTCATCGATTCAGCAAATAAAGCTAAAAGAATGTTGTGCTTCATTAAAAGAAAATATTTATTAAATAATAAAGATTTAATACTCGCTCTACAACAGTTTAGTCAGACCCACTTGGAATATGCGGTACAGTTTGGTCTCCCCACCATGCAAAGGATATTGCTAAATTAGAAGGTGTTCAGCGACGGGCAACGAAAATGATCCCTTCCTTGCGCAACAAATCCTCTGAAGAAAGGCTTTCTACCCTTAACATGTTCTCTCTTGAGAAAGCGTCGCCTCCGATGAAAAATGATAGAATTTTTTAAATTAATTAATGTTTTAAATAATGTAGACAGATCAACATTGTTTATGATCGATGACACTTTGCGCACGAGGAACAATGGCGTAAAACTCAGATGTAGACAAGTAAATTCAGACTGCACCAAATTTTTCTTCACTAACGTTGTAGTGCGAGAATGGAATAAGCTTCCACCGTCAGTGGTCCAGTGTAACACGATTGACTCCTTCAAAAATAAGCTCGACCGTCACTTCCTTCAACTTAATATCAACTAGAGTAGAAATGCAACGTTTTGGAGTCTTCTGATTAATGTAAAATCACTTAGGTTTAAGGACAGACCACCAAGTCTGGACCATGGGGTCTGTGTGGTCTGATTTTCTATGTAAATCTATGTAAATCCTCTCCTCTCCTCTCTCTCTCTCTCTCTCTCTCTCTCTCTCTCTCTCTCTCTCTCTCTCTCTCTCTCTCTCTCTCTCTCTCTCTGCTGACTGTGTCCTGCACACTGACACACCAAGAATTGTTAGATTAAAGGAATAATTTCCATGTGTGAAGTTTGATCGTAATTTCACGAACATTTTAAGTGCGTCACTGAGGTATTAAATGAGATGCCCGCACAGCCTGCCCCGCATCAGTTCATTCAGAGAGTAGGTTTTGAGGAAGCAGCCAGTAAATACATATCACCCTGGTTAGTTCTATATTGAATGCCATGAATGCATTGGGTTGGGAGGGAGGGCATTTAATACCTCAGTGACGCAGTTAAAATGTTTGTGAAATTACGATCAAACTTCACACTTAGTAAGTATTCGTTTAATCTAACAATTTCACTTCACAACATTTTAACTGACGTCACCACAGTATTCAGTGAGGGCTTTAGAGTGGTTCTACAAAACCTACAAGGGAAAAATTTATGAGGTCATAACCATATAATCCTTCAGAAAGGTGTGTAACCTGGTGCCGTACATGTGTGTATAATAAAAAGATAACTGTCCCAAAGGGATTCTTTATTCAAGTGGCTCCCAAAACAAGGACAAGAAACTGAGGTGCATACACATGTCCAAAAAGATGCATAACCATATGCACGAGACGAAACTGTGTACAAGAGATGGATTTTGCGGCAGGATTAGAGGATTTCAAGGAAGCAGTAGAGGAGTTTCTGCCAGTAAGTGGAGGGGTTTCGGGAACCATACCTGGGTTGGCCACAGTGGGAGGATTGTCATAATTGTTGCCTCGTCGTCCTGGATTTTCTTTAAAACTTGGCCAATGACCCTGAAAGGTGGGAAGGCGTATAAATCTCCATCGGCCCAATAGAGTGTAAATGCATTAACATATGTTGCCGAAGGCTCTGGTTTCCAGGAAACATAGATAGGCAGCTGAGCATTAAGTCTTGTGGCAAAGAGATCAATATCTGGTGTATAAAAAGCCTGACAGTAATTTGAAAATTTCAGGTTGCAACATCCATTCAGTATCTAAATTTTTTACTCGGGATTCTTTGTCTGCCTCTACATTATGTGATCCCTTTATGTGCTCTGCCGATAAGATAATCCCTCTCGACTGTGCCCAGTCAAAGATTTGTTCTATTACCACATTCAGGTTAGGTTTAGTGCTACCACCTCGGTCTATACAGGCAATTGCAGTGGTGTTGTCTGATCGAAGGCGGATATGGGCTTCCCTACAATCCCTACTCAAAGATTTTAGACCCATTAGAATAGCTCTTAATTCTAAAACATTGATGTGATCTAGTTTCGCATGATCCCAATGACTTCCCGTCTTGGCGTCTCCTGCTGTTGCACCCCAACCGGTCATACAAGCATCAGAAAACATTTCTAGTTGGGGAGAACAAGACCACAGTGATCTAACTTGAGAGTCTATGTTGTGAACCCACCACTTTATTAACCCCTTCGCGTCAGATGTTCAAAAAGCCCGCCTGGCTGATATACGGCGTGCTCGGCCGCACGCAGGAAACCTGAGCCGGCATGTATCTGCTTGTCGCCTCCGTATATTATGCTGCTGAAAGCCCTCATTACATGTATCCCGTATTTGCAAAGCAACATACACGACGAGTCAACATATACCTGCTATGCATAATATAAATTGCGTCAACGCGAAAAAAAAAAAAAAAAGCGAAATAAAGAAAGGGGAGAAAGGGGCAAGGGGGAAAGAAATAGAGAAAGCAGATGATTGTGTAGAGGAGGAAGAATGTCGAGAAATTATCAGCAAATACAACTCTGTTATCATCAGTCAGAGAGCTGCCAGACACTCCTTTGTCATCAAGGAGTGGTGGTGTTGGCACCTTGGTGTCTGGGAGAGAGAGAGAGAGAGAGAGAGAGAGAGGTGGGCGAGATGCACCGTTGCCAGATTATCGTACTCAGAGCCTCGTATTTACCTATTTCTGAGCCATAGCAATTGCCAAAAGACACCAATAATTAATTATTTTATCGATATCTATTTATATAGGCAGTTATTGGGGTCGAGGAGGCAGTTTTTGGGTCGGAAATCGGCAAAAATAGGAGGCTGAATACGGCAATCTGGCAACGTTGGCGAGACGTGATGGTGTCGGCGCCTCGGTGTCTGAGAGAGAGAGAGAGAGCCAATGAGACTTCCTAATTTCAGACACAAGGCGGGAAGAAGGCGGTGCATACTGTAGCTCATTTTTTGTGATTGGTGGGAACAAGGATGGTGGGAGGAGCAATAGGATTTCAAGGACAGCATACGGCGTCTTTACTTAGTAACCAACACAAAGTACGGGACAACTCAATAGAAGAAGAAACAGAATAGAAATATGACGCTTACGTAGGCGTCATTGTATATGCTACTGGGGCTTCATGACGCCTACGTAGGCGTCATCGTATTGAAACGGTTAAACCCCCTGGCATGATAGTCCAAGGTAATTCTAGAGTGATAATTTCCATGGTTTCTAGCCAGTTCTCTGTTTCTAATAATCTCCAGATATTTATATCTCAGCGGGGCCACCTCTATGGCAGGGTCAGAGGCCACGGTCATACCAATGAAGGAGGCTAGGTCATGCAGTGTAACTATACTCCCTTTAGTAATAATCTGCCTTGCTCTTTGATGTGCGCTTTCCTACGGGGAGGCAAGGTAGCAGTCATATTGGTAGAATTCAAAATGATTCCCAGGAATTCCACCTCTTGGGTTGGTTCCAGCACTGACTTTTGTACATTAATTGTGAACCCTAAGGAGTCAAAAAGCTGCATAGCATAACTAACGTTGGTCCTCAGTTCCTCTGCTGATGTTGCAATAAAAATGCAGTCATCTGTACAACATATCACAAGAACTCCAAGTTTCCTAAGGTGAGAGAGGGATGGTTATAGCAGTTTTGTAAAAATGCGAGGAGCTGAGGTCAGTCCCTGGGGGAGACGTGTAAAACGAAAAAAGCTATTGCTCCAAAAGAATTGAAGGCATTTTCTGTCTTCTGGGTTTATGTACACAGAGAAATAAGCATCTTTAAGATCTACAGTACCCTCTCGAGTTTCGCGCTATCCGAGTTTCGCGATCCTCGAGTTTAGCGCTTAGTCTTAAATTCTTATCATCACAACTTTCGCGCATTACCGCCACAAGTTTCGCGTTGCTTTGACATGTATGGGTCATGTCTACCTACCATTGGCATCATTCGTGCTGCCTTAAAAGGCGGTGTCCAGTCGTTGGGGCTATGGACCACCACGATTGCCCGCATGCCCAACCAGGAGCGAGTTGTTGGTTGTCCTTATGAATGGAAAACGGTTGTGAGGACGAGCGTGGGTACGTGGGTACCGAACGGCTGTATGTAAACAAACAGTTGACAGCAGTGGCTGAGGGGTGAGGAGCAGTGGAAGATGGCCCACCAAGAGATTTGTAAAATGGACTGGCAGAGCTGCTTTGCTTACTACTTGACTAACAAGATAGAGAACACCCCGTGCTGTGGAACCACAGTCCCAATTTTTTTTCTCAAGTCTACGAAAATTGTAGAACTCTCGGTGTTGTTTTCCTTTTCTTCTTCTTCTTCTTTTGACCTGTAATGCATGGCAGCAATGGTGAAAAGTAATAGTGAAAAATAACGAAAGGGCATAGAAAAGCAAAATCAGGGAAAGAAAAGGACAGAAAAACACCTGAGTTCAGGGTGAAGTGTATAAGTGCGCACTGTTAAGTAACTAATTAGTAAGTGCATATTGTGAAGTATAAAAGTGTGGAGAAGGAGGACCAAAGAAGCAATACAAAGCGTTACAGGTCAAAAGAAGAAAAAGAAGGTCCACTACACAGCATTAAAAGTATTAATTTGCCTGGTTTTGTTCTAGTCTGTCCGCTTGTGATCTTTGTTAATGATTTTTAACAGAAAGAGTTAGCAGATTATTTCATAACACACAAAAAATTACCAGAAAATTATAGGTTTGTCCAACTGTCCCACGGATGACCGCGAGCGACCGCCCTTACTTTAGCAGACGACACCATGTGGATCACAAGTGTGTATTCAAAACTGCCAGCCAATTGTAAGGCAGCCGCCTTCAACTGCGGCTTAAAAACGATTTGTTCTTACTTACCATTTTCTGCCTATTAACAAGGTACGTATTTTGAGATAACAAGGGAGTAAAGCCGAAAAAATTGTGATAACAAGGGAGTAAAGTAAAAAAAAAAAGTAACTTTTTCCCACGGGTCGGAACCAATAAGCACTTTTACATGGATTTCAATACCTCGAGTTTCACGATCCAAGAGTTTAGCGCCACACCTTCAGAATGAAGCAAGCACGAAACTCGAGAGGGTACTGTATAGTCATGAAGAAACAATTGGGTTGAATGAAGTGAATCACATGATGGGAGGGGTTCAAATGGGAATAAGGGATGCAAGTCCAAGTGTTGTGGCACCAAAACATCCTCTTTAACACACAACCAATTTGCATGTCTGATGATTACATCAAGATAATGGCAGACAAACATAATCCAAGATGAGCCCAGAGTCTATCTTCCACCAAAATACCCGTTATTTAAGAGAATCCAAACATTATTGTAGAAACTTGGTATTTGTTCTAACTTACTAATATATTGTCAAAATTTTATCTTAGAAATTGTTAATTGTGAGCACTGTTGCCAGATTATCTTACTCAGGGCTTAGTATTTACCTGTTTCTGATGCCTAGCTATTGCCAAGAAACATCAGGATCTAACTCTTTTAACAATAACTATAAATGAGATAAATGAGCTTCGTTTTTGGAGCCCAGAAGACAGTTTTGGGGTAGGAAGTCGGTAAATATAAGCAGCTGAGTACGACAATCTGGCAATGTTGATTGTGAGATCCTACTGTATTATTTATTTTTCTGAAACAAAGGAACCAAAGAAAGAAAAAAAATCTGAATTTAACTTTGCATGTTTTGGAAAAAAGGAACTTATATTAAAAACATTAAAATGTTATTGAAATGTTAAAAACGTTTATACCATCAGGTACCATTGGTCCGGAATGCCCACTATGATGACATTAATATGGAGGAGTTTTGCATGGGCTTTAATGCAGTGGTGGCTATCATCTCCTACACGGTATGTTGATTATATTGTTGCTATCATGTTGATTGTCCTCTTGTCTCGTCAGTAAAGCTAATGTCACTATAACTTTCATTATTATAAGCCCTCTTCTTATGAACTTATCTCCTCAGGATGTTGGAAACAGACACGGGTGAAAAAGAATTGGATCAGTGCTTCATTCTCTTTCTTATGCCTCTTGGCAGGAAGGTTTTGAATCTTGGTCCATTACTTTCGAATTTATACAATCTTAAACCACAAATAAAAATCTTCCTGCAGCTACATAAGTTCAGGGAAATAACATTTGACAGGATGATATTTACTCTCTTTTATTCTTGTGGCACTTTCCTTAGCTTTCAGTAACACCATGCATTGGTTTGTGATCACAAACTGTTCAGCACACTCCCTTAACACGTTAACCTCGTATTGGGCCACCAGTGTACCGAGCAGATGTTTCATTTGTTGCATATTGGTACATCTGTGGCCCGAATTGCCCTTTCTATAAACTTTTACAAACATGATTATATAAAAAATTTGTGTAAATTTGTATTTATTATGACTGCAGATGTGTTGCAGTGGTACCAGGTAATAAGTTAAACTTGATAAGGTAATAAGTATATATGTAAAAAAGAAAAAAACAGGCATCCAAAATATATATAAAGTTTGGTGACATTTCACTTCAAAAATATAAGCACTGCATTGTGTAACAGTAATCAACTGTAAAGGAAAATTCCCCTCATAGCAAATAACGTAGAAAAAAAATTAAAAAATCCTAATAAATGAAAATTTTGCTTTCATAACAGAATAAAAAATAATGCTCCAGACTAATGACTTGGAATATTAGATTATCCTAATGTTTGATTTATTGCAGTGTATTTTTGATGAACTGTAGATGAAAATACCACTCTGCAAATAACATAAAAGAAATAAAGAATTCTGATAAACTAATATTTTGCTTTCATAACTGAATAGAAAATAATATTCCCCATCCTGCTCTTCATCTGTTGCTGACTCATCACTTTCCTCAGAGAGCTCGTCATCTGGGTCACCTGAATTGACAAAAAAATCTTAATCATCTGAATCACCAGTTGAGGTATCCAATCATCCTACATAAAAGACGGTCGGGCTCATTTATGTTGAAAAGAAGGGAAAAAAGCATTATTAATAGTTTTCTTATGTAGAGCTGATCAAAATGTAAGATATTGTATCGATATTAACTCATGTATACATCATAAGAATTACACCAAATAGTGGAACAAGATTATATCGTGTGTTGTGAACTGGTACATATATGCGCCAACCCATGCCTGGTACATTGGTGCACCAATATGCGATAGAGGGAAAAAATATTAGTGGCCCGCGATTCAGTATATATTTGTACCATGGATTTTTATGCACTCTATTACAGGCCATTCTCTCACAATGATACATACATCCTCTCTCTGCAAAAGTCCGACGGATACTGGTGTGGTGGGGCCGTGAGGGTTCCGCGGGGCAGGCGAAGGCGCTGAGTTGCCAAACGTGGTTAACGTGTTAAGATCTGTCCTGACACACCGTCTGCCATTCTTACTTCTTTTTCCTTCATCATTTTCAACATATTTTCAGTGTTCACTTGGATCTCATCTATATGCAGTTGCCTTCCTCCAATCACAGGTTTCATGATTTCTCTGTTTTAAAATCAGTTCCAAGATTTTATTTGTTATCTCACATGTCTTTTATTTCGTATACGTATATCTCCTTCCTTCCTTAAGTTTCTTTATATACTGCTTTAGTCTTATCTTTCTGTTTATAAATTAGTAAAACAATTTTGGTTAATCTCTGCATTTATTTACAATATTTTTTTCATGCTTCATTTACACCTCTCTTTGTATCATAAGATTGTGTTAACGGTCGGGAGTTTCGCCTTTGTAACAGCACTGACATATTAATGCCTTAACCTTTTGTACCCTGCTCATGCTCTTACACTATGCCTTTTCACCTTTCCAAACATCATTCCTTCTTTTGCATGCCCTCTCTGTCATTTAACCATTCCCTCTCCTTAACCAGGCTTTGCCTTGTACCTATCATAGTCAGCAGGCTCACCTGATTCTGATGCACAAAGATGCCTGCTGCTTGGTCGGGCCCTCCAACAGTACTGGATCGGAGCCAAGGCTCATACTGCAACCCCTACCTGTGCTTGATTTGTTTCTAGCTAAGGAGGGGCTGCATGCCCCTCCCAAACCAACCTCTGAGAGAATAAATCCTCCCAGCAGTATCATTCACCATATTTTGGTAATCCATCTTATTCTATGCCTTCCTCTTTGACGGACATATCCCACAGCAATGCCACAGATCCTCTATTTAATGCAAGATATGTTCTATAGAAATCCACTATAAATGGAATTCATGCTTAATGGAGGTGTTATTTCAATGCGATTTAGTAATGTTATTTCAATGCGATTTAGTAATTTAGGACTGGTGGGACTTTATTGTCAAAGCTTTTAGTGGTGAACTTAAATATACAAAGATATATAGCTATAGTGCTGTTCCTGCAAGCAGAAGGCAGTAAAAGTAGTCAATAGAGAATGTCAATCATTGTGTACATGCTCAGTTAAAAGTGTTAATGTCATAGTGTGGAGGTGAAAGGCAAAGCAGGGCTGCTCCATAGTTTACCAGCAGTTCTGATGAATTCTTGCAGAAAAGGTTAAGACATCATAGAGAAGGTGTAAGATATGAGAGCTGTACTATACATACAAATTTATTCAGCTCTAGACAACAGTCATGTGGCGATGGTGTGGTGATGGTGGTGAGGGCAGCAGTGTTTGTTAACTTGTAAACAAACAAAGTACGAGGTGCACCATGCATGTTGGGAAAGCTAGTCTCAGGTGAATAAGTAACACATTGCATCTGGTGCACACAAATCTAACTGATCATTGTATTTGAAAAACAATTTAAATATTTCTTTTGTGTGCCTACATGATCAAAAAATAAAATCAACCAATGAGCATCCGTGTTCCTCTTGCTCTACACCAGTGAGGGTTTAATGGAGGTGTTATTTCAATGGGATTTATCAATTTAGGACTGGTGGGACTTTAGTGTCAAAGCTTTTAGTGGCAAACTTAAACATACAAAAATATGTGGCTATAGTGCTGTTCCAGCAAGGAGTCTCAGATTTTTAACCCTTGAAGCGCGGGTGTCGACAATAGTCGACAGCTGGTGCCTGGGCTCAAACCGCGGGTGTTGACAATAGTTGACAAGGCATTTTTTTTAATTTAATTTGTTTGTGCTGCAGTTGAGTGAGCATGTTGTTTTCTTTCAAACAATACCCATCCATGCTCCCTTGACTAATCATTGGTCAGTGTATGCCTTGTGTTAGCTTTGAGAAGATGTCCGCTAGACATCCCACCTCTTCTCACCATCCAGTGAATTTCACCCCCAAGATGGGTGCCCTTTGACCTCAGCACCCATCAAGGGCATCAGGAAGGCCTAGAAATTACTGTATTTTGCAGCATATAATGTGCACCTCTTTCATTTAAGAAATGACAGAAAGTTACCCCTGAGTGGTATACGCCAAAAGTACAGTCGTGGGACACAAGTGATGACACCGTTTCCAAAATGTTTCGGACGCCGCTAGTGAAAGACGGCAACTATCCAGCAGAGCTACATTTGAATGTTATAATTATATGATGTGTGTGTGTGTATGTGTGTGCAAGGATCAAAGAGTATGTGTGGGTGTAAGAGAGATATTATTTAAGGATTTTTCTTACGAAACTGTGAGCATCAACTGCACGACCATTATGTTTCTTTAAAAAAATCTGTTATGAATGCTCTTGTTTCCACTAGTGAACGCTCTGTAATAAGATTTTCTGCATTCCATAAGCTATATACTTGCTTGGCTTTGGTCGTCAGTGAGCATGCTGGGGGGAGAGAGGGAGAGAGAGAGAGAGAGAGAGAGAGAGAGAGAGAGAGAGAGAGAGAGAGAGAGAGAGAGATGAATTTCTCTTTAGAAAAAAAAGTTTCTGCAAAATAATAGCCTCGTTTTCTTATATGCATAATAATAACTTAGTATTCGTAAATGCAAAGTAATAGCCTAGTTTCATAAATGAAAACGAATCGCTTAGTATTCTAAAATGCTAAACAATAGCCTTGTAATCCAATTCAATGCATAATAGCCTACTAGTTTCCTAAATGCACCGGCTGGCATGGTCGATGACGTCATTGCATAACATTGTCAAGCGAGAGTTAAATGGTGGTATCATTATATATTTTTAGACCATATCAGAATATTTCTGCACGTTATCAATGTTTTCTTTGTATTTTCTTAGCGAGGACGCTGCAGGAATGGATACAACATTTATTCAAATGCATAATAGCGTTGTAAACAACTTTAGCTGTCAATGACTAAATTTGAACGAAATGTAAAGAGACATTTTCGTTCGCGAATTAAAAACTTGTTATCAGCGTGAACAACTGACAAATTCATATCTAAGAAATTATGGAGAGTGTATATGTAGTGACATATCTGAACATTAGCCTCCTTCCATGCGGTGTATATATTTTAAAGTCGGGGCTGGTGAACGAAACTCAGTGGACAGTGTGTCATCACTTGTGTCCCACGATTGTACAAAATTTGATTTTTTTGGTCTGTCTTTTTCCAACGTAATTTTGAAGTTTGCATAGGGTTTTATGGGTCAGCGTGACTCCTTGGCTGCCACACAACTTCGTGCCATTCTCATATGAACGTAGCTCACTTCCTTTGTATCACAACTAGGTAAATACAAGGAAAGGGAAAGAGAGGAGAGAGAGAGGATGTAAGAAGGGGGAACAAGGAAAAGGAGTGGAGGAAACAGGGAGAGATAGAGAGTATGAAAACAAGGAGAAAGGATAAGGGTGTGGGGAGGGAGGAGCAGAAGGGAGAGTCAGGTCAGGGCTTCCGGCAGGACATGACCTGACTCACCGGAAGCCCTGACCTGACTCAGGTCAGGGCTTCTGTCAGGACATGACCTGACTCAGGTCAGGGCTTAGGTCAGGACATGACCCGACTCTCCCTTCCGCCCCTCCTTCCCCACACCCTTCTCATTTCCCCTTTCTGTGTGTGTGTGTGTGTGTGTGTGTTTTCATATAATCTAAAGGGGAAGGAGAAAGGGAGGAAGAGAATGATAGAGTGAGAGATAAGGCTATAAATAAGGGAGTGTGAGAAAGGAGGAAATGGGAAATGAGTGGAGGAAATGGTGTGGTAAAAGAAGGGAGAGGAAGGGAGAGAGGGTCAGGTAAAGGTGAGGAAAAAGGGAGAGAGAAAAGGTGAGTGAGAGGAAAAGCAATTAAGAGAAAAACTGAGAGGGAGGGGAAAGGAAAAGAAGAGAGAAATGAGAAGAAAAATATAGGGATGGAAAGGGAGAAGAAAGAAAGGAAGTATGTAGGAGAGCACCAGGGAAAAGCCTAGTGCCATTAACTGTAAATATTTCTGGGCATTTTAAGCACTGAATATTTTTTTCCAAAATTGTTGTCTTAAAGTTTAGGGTGCGCGGTATACGCCGGAGCGTTTTATACGCCACAAAATGTGGTAAGTTTTTATGGGTGTGTTTCACATAAACTGTATAAAAGTTATGCTTTGTATTACTAAATCATAGAAAGGAAGTCCTCTAGTGATGGAAAACTTTTTATAAAAATGTGTTTTCAGTGATCCTATCAATATTACGTACTCGCAATGATTATATGGTTTTCAAATTAACGTCAAAGGACAGTTAAGGGTATGTACTTTACAATGATACTTCATTCAGTCGCGTGAGGTAAGTAGAAGTGAAGATATAAAAGGTTGAAATGAGGTATGTTTTTGCCTGAATATGCCCACGTGGGAGGACAGGCACAGCAAAACAACCCCGCACTTTAAGGGTTCAGGAAATCCCTTAAAAAAACACTAAATAGAAGGTTTACTGCAATTTTTTTTTTTTTTCCCCCCCCCAAAAGTCAGTGATATTTACATGCTTAACTCTTCTGCCATGCCCTCACTCATTTCCACATCATCCACCACCACGTTGTTTTTCACTATTGACATCACTCCTCCCAGCTTTCCATTTTTATCTCTTCTCCACATTCTAAACACCATATCTTAACCCCTTGGCTGCGATATCCGATATACAGTACCCTCCCGAGTTTCGCGCTATCCGAGTTTCGCGATCCTCAAGTTTCACGCACAACCCTAAATTCTTACCATCCCGACTTTTGTGCATTATCGCCCCGAGTTTTGCGCTGCCTTGACATGTACGGGTCACATCTACCTAGCGTCGGCGCCACGCGCAATTCCTCAAGGCAGTGTCACACTGGCCATTTTCCTTCAACCGTTGGGGCTGTTGGCAACCGCGGTTGCCCGTGTGCCCAACCAGGAGTGAGTTGTCAGTTGTCTGTACGGATGAAAAACGGTTGGGGGTATGAGCAACCGCGTGGCTGTATATAAACAAACAGACGATGGCGGTGGCTGAGGAGTGAGGAGCAGAGGAAAATGGCCAACCTAGAAATTCATAAAGTAGACTGCCAGAGCTGCTTTGTTTACTACACTCGACCCTCGATTTAACGGACCCTGATTTAACGGATTTCGGATTTAACGAACCACCACAAAATCTCAACGGACACCGGCTTTAGAAACGTCAAAACCCTAAACAGAAGGCCATCAGGCCATGTCCTGAGGCTGCGCCGTACAAATTACACCCACACACACTACCTTAAGGCCTCTAGCTCCACCCACTCTTCGGCCGCCGGACAGGACGCATCGTATAGTGTGTGTCCACCTTTATGGGGAAAATTGAAAACCATCGACATCTTGCGTTTGGCCACCCATCCGGGCGGCCAAGCGCACGCGTGCAGACAGCCCCGGCCATGCGCCGGGCCCTTTTTAGGGTCCACCGTACCACAGCCATGACTCGTGAAAGCCCTGAAAAGGGTCTGCTGACGTTCTTGGGTTAATGGTCCTGGTTAATAGAGCCACGGAGTCACCCGGATATGGGAAAAACCCAGATATGGTGAAGGTTAAGTCTACGGACCCGAAAACCCAACTTTCGATCATGGCCTGCCATAAAGGCAACGACAGAGTACTGCATAGGTGCTTCTGTCCATACTCATAATATGGTACGCCCCATGGCTTTGTAGCAGTCAGTCTGCACCACGGAGTGAAATGTATGTTCCATGTTCTTTTCTTAGTCTCAAATTGCAGTGTAATTTTGTCGTTTCTCGGCCACTTTTCTGCTTTCCCATAGCTGAAGCCCACGGGTTAAGAAATATGATCCCCGCAGCTACCGGATTAAGAAAACAATATTTTAGGAGTTTCCATTTAAGAAGGGTTCGTGTGGAGTGTTCAATAGGTTTTCAAATACACTTTGGAGAACAAACTCATAATGGTGAATGGACTTATATAACCTATCCAAAATCCATAGCTTAATAAAATATATTCCCTGGCATTTTTGTTTAAGAAAATTCAGTTAAGGTCAGGAAGGGTAAAGTATAGGTTACAATTACTTTTCTAGGTTAAATTTAGGAGAACGATGCTGAATTTTAATGTTTTGCATCCCTGATTTGAAACAACCAGCTTAAGAAACAATATTTTCAGGAGGTTTCCACTCAAGAAGAGTTGTTTTGGAGGCTTCAATAGGTTTCCAATTGCACTTTTGAGAACAAGGTTGAAACTTACTGGTGAATGAGCTTACAGAACTTAAGAAAATATATTTCCTGACATTTTTGTTCAAGAAGGGTGAGTTATGGTGTCACTAGACCTGAAACAGATTATTTTAGGAACTTTGAGAACAATGCTATATATTTACTTTACTTTTAGTCACAGTCATCATCAGTCTTGCTGCATACTGCTACATCACTGCCATCGTCATCCTTAATTGAAAAAGTAGAGTCAGGGAGAACAGAGTCTGGCATCAGTGAACCTTTGAACCACACAATTTAATTGGCATTGTCCATGAGTTCCCATCCTTTTACAAGCTCTGCAGATCACCATGCCACTTGCAGCATGCTATGTTATTGCCACAAAGTTACTGTAGTGTATCTTCTGCTGGATGACATTTTCACATGGTGACATACTGCTTGCATTTACACCCTTCAGACTTGCAAACAGGCCCTTGCCCTTCTTTGGTCAGAATGATTCCTCAAAACATAAGAATCTGTATTTGTTCAGGGCACTACCTTCTTTGCACCATATATCTTGGCAGTATACTTCTCAAGAAGTTTGCTTGTTGGTTTACCTACTTCACTCAGTGCCAGTACAGAGAGCACCAAGGTAGACTTAATTGGACTCAGCAATTTTCAGAGGGCACTTTTTTTCCTTTTCTAATGAAAGATGAGGTGTAATTGGATCCTGTGGGAGCATGAAACCTGGCAGGGCTTCACAGACTTTGGGCCCAATCTTGCTGGCTATGGCCGAATACTGACGCAGCGCCTGTTTTCCTGACCTTTGATGCCAACGTCTATCCACATATTGCTTTTCATGCGATGGCCATGGTGTAAGAGGATAACAGCAACATCAGTATGTGAGCCCCTCACAACTATGTTACCTGGTTGTTGGAAAGAGATAACTGCATCAACTGCATGGAGACAAATTCTTATGTTTGCCTCTGGGTGGTTGCAATCCAAGCGAATAAGCGGTGTTGCTTTAACAGATCCACTGATTCCCCTGGACTGCACATACCGGTAGCTTGTGTCTACACCAACATAGAGCTCCCTACAATTCAGCTCTGTAAAGTGCCGTTTTGCTGCTCAATCTTCCCAATCTGTCATGAAAAAGTAGGGTACTTGTTGTTTGAAGGTCAAGATTCTAAGGCTTTCTCAAGGTTGCATGGGCAAATTTTCTCATTTTATATAAATGGTGTCCTCCACCCCATGGCCCTCACGCTCATCATCTATCAGCAGAGTCGAAGCCTTTGAATTCTTTCCCTTGCTGCTGCAGGGTCAAACTGCCTTGAACCATGTCTGCTATCTTGTGCCAGCTAAGGTCAATGTTATACACACCTGAGACTCTACCTATGTCCCTAAGATATATTTACTTTCTTGGTATGGCAGGTGCATGTATGTAGTACACTGAGCAGTGTAATACTGTGGAAGTTGTTACATTTAACTTAGTGATTAACACACTCAGTATAAACCATCTTTCTATCTCAATGCAGATCATCCCCCTAGTCTTTGCATTATAAATCAACCTTTGACCATACTTAAAAGGTAGTGTTAACCCTTAGATGGAGGCAGTACTTGAAGAATAGCTCCCCCAAATGAATCTTCTATATATAGTCACTGCCGACCTTAGGGCTATAGCATAAACATAGTTACGCCGCATAATGAATGTTTTAACTATTATATATATATATATATATATATATATATATATATATATATATATATATATATATATATATATATATATATATATATATATATATGTATAGATTCTACTGCAGTCTGGAGGTGTTGTTATATTTCTGCCACACAAAACTGAAGGTTTATAATTGTATTTTAGTCACATTTTTAAAAGGTGAATGGAGTCACTCACACCCACAGACAGTTGTGTCCAAATCCTGACCTAGAATATGTTGTGTTTCTTCATCAGATATGTTACTCAATGAACGGAACATGATTGTGTCTGCAAACTCCAAGTATGAAACTGAAATATGATAATTGTAGGTTAGAGTAGACACAAAAATGCTTCATTCTAGACCTCTTCCTTACCTCTAATCCTTCTTCTTACTCTGTCAAACTGTTCTCTCCGTTGGGCTCCTCCAATCATAACCTTATTTCTGTATCCTGTCCTATCGCTCCTGTACATCCTCTGGACCCACCGAAGAGGCAATGCTTCTGGTATTTTGCTTCAGCTCGGTGGGACGACCTGAGGATGTACTTTTCCCATTTCCCGTGGAATGATTACTGCTTCCAGGAGAGAGACCCCTCTGTGTGTGCTCAGCGCATCACAGAGGTGATTGTCTCTGGAATGGAGGCATACATTCCACGTACTTTCTCTACTCCTCATGCTAAAAAGCCTTGGTTTAATCATGCTTGTTCTCGTGCTATTAAAGATAGAGAGGCAGCTCACTAAAGGTTCCAGAGCCTTCGAACTCCCACTAACTTTGACCTTTACATTTCAGCCCGGAATCGTGCCAAATCTATTCTCCGACTTACCAAAACTTCTTTCATTAATAGAAAATGTCAACACCTTGCTTCTTCTAATTCTTCCCGTGACTTCTGGCATCTAGCCAAAAATATCTCCTCCAATTTCACTTCTTCCTCTTTCCCTCCTCTCCTTAACCCTGACGGCAGCACTGCCGTCTCATCTGTCTCTAAGGCTGAACTCTTCGCTCAAACTTTCTGTAAGAACTCCACCCTGGACGATTCTGGGCATATTCCTCCTACTCATCCCCCCTCTGACTCCTTTATGCCTGTTATTAAGATTCTTCCAAATGATGTTTTCTATGCCCTCTCTGGCCTCAACTCTCAGAAGGTTTATGGACCTGATGGAGTGCCTCCTATTGTCCTTAAAACTGTGCTTCTGTGCTGACACCCTGCCTGGTCAAACTCTTTCGTCTCTGCCTATCAACATCTACCTTTCCTTCCTGCTGGAAGTATGCCTTTGTACAGCCTGTGCCTAAGAAGGGTGACCGTTCCCATCTCTCAAACTACCGTCCTTTAGCTTTACTTTCCTGTCTATCTAAAGCTTTTGAATCAATCCTTAACCGGAAGATTCAAAAGCACCTTTCCACTTCTAACCTTCTATCTGATCGGCAGTATGGACTCCGCAAGAGGCGTTCTACCGGCAATCTTCTTGCTCTCTTAACTGACTCTTGATCATCCTCTCTTAGCCGTTTCGGTGAAACTTTCTCTGTTGCGCTAGACATATCGAAAGCCTTCGATAGAGTCTGGCACAAGTCTTTGCTTTCTAAACTGCCCTCTTTCGAATTCTATCCCTCTCTCTGTTCCTTTATCTCCTGTTTCCTTTCCGGCCGTTCTATCTCTGCGGTGGTAGACGGTCACTGTTCTTCCCCTAAACCTATCAACAGTGGTGTTCCACAGGGCTCTGTCCTATCACCCACTCTCTTCCTGTTATTCATCAATGATCTTCTTTCCATAACAAACTGTCCTTTCCACTCATACGCTGATGACTCCACTCTGCATTATTCAACTTCTTTCAACAGAAGACCATCTCAACAGGAATTACATGACTCCAGACTGGAGGCTGCAGAACGCTTAACCTCAGACCTTGCTATCATTTCCGATTGGGGCAGAAGGAACCTTGTGTCCTTCAATGCCTCAAAAACTCAATTTCTCCACCTATCAACTCGACACAATCTTCCAAACACCTATCCCCTATTCTTCGACAACACTCAGCTGTCACCTTCAACACTAAACATCCTCGGTCCATCCTTAATTCAAAATCTCTCGTGTGGGGGAGCTCCACTCACACAGCTCTTCTGGACAGAGTGGAGTCTAAGGCTCTTCGTCTCATCAGCTCTCCTCCTCCTCTAATAGTCTTCTACCTCTTAAATTCCACCGCGATATTGCCTCTCTCTCTCTCTCTCTCTCTCTCTTTTTTTTTTTTTTTTTTTACATTGCGGCCTATTGCGCCGGTAGGCTTCTTCCCAGTGGATTCTGATGGTCGGCCCAAGGCTTCTTTCCGGTGGGTCCTGATGGTCGGCCCAGCCCGTTCTGGCGCAGGCGAATGTTTATAGTGGCGCCATCTTGCATTGGCTCATGCTGCCCTCCCAGAGCTCATCTTTGATCCTAGAATCTAGAGTCCGGGTTGATAGGTGGTCTTCTGGACAGCATGTGGGTAGTTTTAAGCCACTCGGCGGCTGCTGAAAAATCCCAGCTTGGTGGCACCGGGCGGGGATTGAACTCGTGTCCTCCTGAACACCGGGCCGTTACTCTGACGACTCAGCCATGCTGACTGCTCTTCTGAACTTGCTAACTGCATGCCTCCCCCCCTCCCGCAGCCCCGCTGCACACGACTTTCTACTCATGCTCATCCCTACACTGTCCAAACCCCTTATGCAAGAGTTAACCAGCATCTTCACTCTTTCATCCCTCACGCTGGTAAACTCTGGAACAATCTTCCTTCATCTGTATTTCCTCCTGCCTACGACTTGAACTCTTTCAAGACGCCTCTCCTCCCGAAATTGACCTCTCTTTCGGCCACCTCTTTTAATTCTTTTTTGGGAGCAGCGAGTAGGGGGCTTTTTTTTTATTAGTTTTCTTTTTTTGTGCCCTTGAGCTGCCTCCTTTATTGTAAAAAAAAAAAAAAAAATCCCCTCTGGTAGCTGGGAGCAGACTGAGACATTGCTTTGAGTGTATACGTGACTAATTCTCATAACCACGTGCACAAAATTGTTGCCACTTATCATTTTTCAGGGTCTAAAGTATTCAAATGTTGCTGGCTATATAATTAATGTATAGTCTCTGCTTGGAAAAACAGGAAGTTCTTTTTCCAGAAGCGTCTAAATATAGTCACGCTACAACTTTTGATTGAATTTTGGACCATCTGTATATACTTCCACTGCCGTCTAAGGGTTAATCATTTCAGCATGGTATAGTTATTCCTCTGACACTGATTTGATTATTTTTTGTTTAATTCTCATTGCATATTCAGGTAACTTTGCTATCATATGTTTTTCCTCAAAATTGGTGCATTTGTTTGACCTATCTCTTTCACAATCTTAACTATTATAATTAAGATAACAAATTTATCTAAATTTCATGTTCCTTAATGAGCAGAAGTTAGTTCCTGTGTGTGTGTAACCATTTAACTGATTCATACTCTCTTATAAAATATTACTTTTTGGCAGGGCTATGATATGGAGGATGCAATGATCCTCAACAAGTGTTCCATGGAGCGAGGTCTGGCACATGGAGAGATATACAAGACAGAGATTGTTGATCTTGCTGTGATGCAGGGTGGAAACAAGATGAAGTACAGTTTAGGCGAGGTTAGTATTCTGATGTTTTCATTGCATTAGTTTCTAACCATCATTGTATTTTAACCTGTATTTTTTCTGATACAGGCAATCCCAGTTATTCAACCATTTGTTACTCAATATTTTGCTCTTTAGACAGTTCAAAATAACTACTACCATCCTCCTGCCATTGCACCTAATTGGTTTTGAAACTGTGTGATTGCTGAATTGAAGAATCAATGGGAATATTTCTAATTGTTTTTTGGGCAGCTGATCTACCCACATTTTGTGTTTATTATACATTGTTTTGCACACTGTACCAACATATTATACTAATTATAACACTCACAGTGCCATCTTATTATGGTCAGTAGTGGCTGGGGATTCTTGCAAATATGCTCAGCATTTGTTATCACATAGAACAGGGGTGGGTTTGGTTCACTTGTTAACTGCACAACTCCCTGCAGGTGGGGGGTGATCCAAACTGCACAGTCAATCAGCTGAGCCCAACAAAAAATGGTCATTAACACCAACAGCTCTCACAACATTTCCCCACCAGCTCTTACAGGCAACCATTTACCAGAAACAGAAATTATAGTTGAATGATACATTTGTAGTAGGTAAGAAGGTGCAGCAGAGGTGACATTGGTCACACTCATATAGCTACATGGCTGCCTTTGTTTACAAACACTAGCCCCGCACAACCCCTCATGCAACAACTTGGGCTGTTTGGCTAAGGTTGCCATCTTGACACAACTTGTTCACTCTGTTGCATAACATAGCACAATGTTTGGTGGCCAATTCATCAGCCGAAAGCAGGACAGCTTTCACTGTTGTCAGTGGGGAGATGTGCACTTTAATGAATAAACAATAGAATGGCAGGAACATCGACCAATCACTGAGCAAGGATGATCAATGACTTAGCACCAATCAGCTGCCGTGCACTGGACAGCCTGGGTTATTCAAATCATCAGTGTACCTGGGTTTTGAGTGCATGATAGCACTTTTCAGATGCATGATAGCATAAGGATGACAGCTTTTAGGGTGAGTGGTAGCAGTGAATTGCAACCGTGGAAAGCCGATAGCAGGGGGTTGGGTGTACACATTTTTGTTGCTCTAACATACAATCCCTGCAATTTCAACAACAGCATTTCTTTCTAATTCCATACCAGCTATGCATTTACAAATTGCTCGCCTGTCTGCCAGCTAGTTAAGGGGAGGATCCGCCATAGGATATTATGAAAATATGAAAAATATATCGAAATTGAGGTTAAGGGTCTGTGTACACCGCCTATGTGTAGACTATCGAACGGCAGAGTTTGTTTTTCTTTCCCGCAAATTTAAATGTCCCGCCGAGCCAATTTTTAAATGCCCTGTAGATGGTCGTGACGCGCATGTCCTAGTGTGGGTCACTTTGCTACGTTATTTTCAATTAATGTGATGAAATAATGCCTTATGAATACCCGGTCATACGTCAGGCAGCGTTTACACCATGTTGGCGTTCTGTGTAGGGCTGCCCTGGCAGCCCTGCGCCAGTCACCAGTGCTCTTTAAAGGTTGAGGTAGGGAGGTCACGTTCACGCTGCTTCTCTCACTTGCCTCCCATTCGCTCATATGCCTTCATTTAGCCTTGCCATTGGTCTGAATTCTTTCAGACATGCCTAAAGTACGCAAGAGTGTAGAAACAAAGAGGAAAAGAGCGGAATACGCGAAGGAAAAGCGGAGAGAGATCATGATACCCTCGCCCTAGAGCGATTAATACCTTTAAAAATGGGGGTTCACGTGCCTGATCATTACTTATGTTTGATTACTGAGCAATATAAAATCATATGATATGAGGTTTGTCACATTATAACTTGATTAGAGTACGCTATGACATGAAAATGGCAAAAAAAAAATTTAATCGATGTTTTCTCAAAACAAGGGTTACAACAACATAAAATGCATCTCCTACATTATGCTTCTTTCGATCGCCATAAAAAAAATTGGAGTAAAAACTTAGATAAATTTAGAAAAATTTGTATAAAAATTTTGTTGATAGAGGTAATACTTTTTCCGTACAGCACAAAAAGATTCTAGACTTCAAGATTCAATAAAAAAAAAATTCTGAATAAGTTTATTAGATTTTCAAAAAAATTATTTATACGATTTGTTAGGATTGTTATGAAGTATTTTGTGTGCAAGTGGCAAAAAACAATATGCAAAGATGACAGAGAAGATACATTTTGAAAATTTTGAAAAAAATGAAAAATCAATATATCTTAATACATATTGATACTATTTACTTGAAACTCAGGTATGATGATGAAGGCAATTTTGCACATAACATCCATGAAAATCAACAACCTCAGCCAATTTTAAAAACATAGGCGAATCCTTCCCTTAAGTGGAAGGTTCTGCCTCACATCCCTAACATCATCATCATCATCTGTTTAACATTAGATTTCCCATAATCTTTTATGAGGTTAGCATAGCTGGGCGTTATTGCGATAAGTTATCACGATACTTTATCGGTGATAACAAAATCGGGTTATCGGCCATCTGCTACTTATATATATATATATATATATATATATATATATATATATATATATATATATATATATATATATATATATATATATATATATATATATATATATATATATCGGTATCTTCATTACTTTTGTAATCAAACTAGCGATAATCACTACTTTTTCAAGCCTCTCGGAAAAAAACATTGTCTGCTCCCTACCGCGCATGCGTGGCCCGGGCGCCCGGTGTTGTATGAAAAAACTTCAGGGTATGAAATATCTTCGGTGAAGAGAACAAATAAGCACTTTTTCAGTGTTTTCAATACCCTGAGTTTCGCAATCCTCAAGTTTACCTTCGGAACGAAGAAAGCGAGAAACTCTGGAGGGTACTGTATAATCAACCAAGATAGACAAAGGTTACAGCTACAGCCCTCTGAGATGAGGTTGGTTGAGAGAGAGGGTGAGCCTCTCACTTTTAACCTCCACCACTGAAGCCATTCAAATCCTGACATGGTTATTTTAACTAGTCTTAGTATAGCCAACATTAGTGATAATAATGTCAGTGATATGATAATGTTTCTTTTACCTTTCTTCCTGTAATTATTTTTGTTGAATAATCATTTTGGTTCTGCAGACCAACTTTGTCTTCAGAAGAAACCCACTTGATGCCACTCAAAAAAACTTTCTGGACAGCAGTGGCCTCCCTTACCCTGGGGCACAACTTCAGGAAGGGGATCCATATTACTGGTAGGTGTTGTTCATGTGCTGATGCAGGACTGTGGTAGGTATCTTTTTTGAAAATCAGGAGTTGTGCTCTGCTCATAATTAGATTTTTTTTCTCAGTATTGGTAAAAAATTTACCTTACTATATATACGAGACAGTGTGGGGTTCCTGAAGTGGAGTAAGCAGAGAGGCACTGAATGGTGAAGCCAAAGTTAAGGCAAACAATGCAGTACATATCTAGCATTCATTGACCCTCTGTCTGGTGGATATGAATCTACTCCCACAATGCAGGGATGACTGTAATGTCTAGATGACCATTCTGCCTTCCTATGGCTCTCCTTGGTAACCATTTTTCAACTAACCATGAAGGGAGAAAGACCGGCTGGATGGATAGGCCAGTGGGCCAATACAGGGCAGATCCTGTAAACCTAACTCCATCTTTTCTCACAATCCTTGAATTTATCTAACCTTTTCTTGGAGGGATCTATTATATTAGCAATCACCGCATGACTACCAAGCCTGTTGCTCTCAACCACCACTCTATGAGTAAACTAATTCTTGCTTATGTCTTTGTTGAGTCTGACTTTATCTAACTGCATGTTCTACCAGCTCTCTTACCACCTCACCATATGACTATCAAACTAATTAAAGCACTTCATTCATTGTAAACTTCAATCAAGTCTCCCTGCACCCTTCAACTTTCTAGAGATTGAAAATTTAAATGTTTAAGCCTGTCTTAATATGGCAAGTTTCTCAACCCATGAATCATTTTTCTGATCCTCCTTTGCTCAAATTCTAATGGGTTGATGTTCATTTTGTAGGAAGGAGAGTAGAACTGCACCACTTGAAACAAGGTCTAACTTATGTTGAATATAGCTGAAGGATGACTGCAGCATTTCTATTGTTTAATTTTCTTTATGAAACCCAGCATCCCCTGTGCAATTCTAAACCTGAATGCATTAATTCCTTGGATGTAGAGCAGAGCTTACTAAGATGCCTAAATCCATCACATCTAGACCTGCATAGGGGACTGTCATATAAAGAATAGTTATATAAAAGATTATTTTTGCAAACATATATTACTCAAACTACTTCACTTACTGTCATTGAACTCCAAATGTCACTTCCCTGCCCAATTATACAACCTGTCAAGTTCATCCTGCTTCTTTCAGCTAAGTCAGACCCTGATCCAGCTCAGCACTTTACCAGTTATTCTCATAAGAACATAAGAACATAAGAACGCAGGAGTCTGCAAGAGGCCGGTAGGCCTGTACGAGGCAGCTCCTTTGACCCCAAGCTCCCGTGTATCTAACCCCACCTAATATCGCTGTCCATGAATTTATCTAGTCTATTTTTGAATGTGACAATTGTATTGGCACTCACCACATGACTGCTAAGCCTATTCCACTCATCCACCACCCTGTTAGTAAACCAATTTTTGCCTATGTCCCTGTTGAATCTGAATTTATCCAGTTTAAACCCGTTACTTCGTGTCCTACCCGGTTCTCTTACCAACAAAACCTTATGAATGTCTCCCTTATTAAAGCCCTTCATCCATTTATAAACCTCGATCATGTCTCCACGCACCCTTCGCCTTTCTAGAGAATGCAAGTTTAACTGTTTGAGTCTTTCCTCGTATGGCAAGTTTCTCAACCCCTGAATCATCTTAGTCATCCTCCTCTGCACCGATTCTAACATTTTGATATCCATTCTATAGTAGGGTGACTAGAACTGAACCGCATAGTCAAGATGAGGTCTAACTAATGCTAAATATAGTTTGAGGAAGACTTTGGGGCTTCTGTTGCTTTACGCTCCTTGAAATAAATCCCAGTACTGGGTGAGGCGACACGCCCCCTGGCGTATGCCCTCATTGATCACCCAGTACTGAGCCTTAAATTTCAGTAACAGCCAATGGTAAGGAAATTTGTGAAATGCTTTACTAAAACCTAGGTATGTTATACCATATTTTCTATCTGCCAGCTGCTCAGTTACTCTTTTATAGAAATACAATATATTGGTGAGGTATGACCCTCTGTGAATCCATTCTGCAAGTCTTAAATCAATCTAGGCCTCATGAAAGAATGAATCTGTCTATCTCCTCTGAATGAATGTATGTCTATATCCTCTGCTTTGATTTATAATTAGAGACAATAACCACCAAGCACAGACAGTAAGGCATCTATTACGGTGAAGCAAATTTTTTTTAAGCATTTAAGGATTAATAGAGGAATCAAATCAATCTTAATCAATGAGGGCATACGCCAGGGGGCGCGTCGCCTCACCCACCCTACGATGCCTAACCCAGCAATTCCTCCATGCAAATCTCCATGCAGGCCCCCTTCCTATCCCAAGTACCTCATGGCAGGATCTACCTACTTGCTCAAACCATTAACTCTGTGGGCGTCCTCTCGGTCTCCTCTTTTCAGAGTTGTCTCTTACAGAATCAACTAGTGTTGGCGGTAATGAGTGTTCTAAGCGCTGATTGGTTCACGGATAGAGAAAGGCAATATCCGTCAGGGTTACTTTATTGACAAAAATCACACGGGTCATTGACACGGACAAGAGACATAAATGAGGTGGTTGAGTATATATGTGTTTGTGAAGATGTAGTGTAATGTGAAAGACATTGGGGTGAGTATTGGTGTAAATGTGGAACAATATGTAGAAGAGAACTGTAGCAAGACGAGGACAGACAGTGGAAGATAAACGAGTAACAAGAGAAGTTAACATTGATGACGCAACACGGACAATAGGGGGACGAGACAGCGACAATGAAAATACTTAGACGGCACAGGAGACACAAGACGAGGAGCGACGAAAACGTTGACACGAATACACTTAATGAGTCTGTGCTGCAGCGCCACATTTTCTTGGGTCACCGGGGAACCAGAGCACACGGCTTTCAGCGGTGACTGCTACACCTGCACAACACTGTGGGAGTAATGTCTCTACTGTACACATGGCAAGCCTGCTCTGAAGGTGGTGGAAACATGGCACTGGTATTTCAAATCTTATTCCAGTCAGATTATTCAAAATTTTTCAGCGATATAACTTTGAATTTTTCCAATCTTTGACCAGCTGGATATTTGTCAAATATATTGGGTTTCTGGATACTCGGGGGCCAGACAGTCAGGGTCTTACTGTATTACCAAAGGCATGAATTTACCTCTTCAAGTTGCTATTCAGTGTCCATGTCTCATAGCCATAGAGTGAGACAGAGCACAAGCAGCCAAATGTTTGTCCTTTTGCACAGGCATCAACATTGCCATATACTCATGCTTAGCAAGTTTGCAACACCAATGAGCCAGATCAATCCACCATAAGACTTCCTGACAAGACCTGCTGTTGTTCTGAACTATGGTACCAAGGTATATGAAATTTTCCAAGATATCAGTGTCCTCGCTACATGCATGAGCAGGCTGTACTGTTAATTCTAGCAAGCCTCCAAACACCTGTACCTTGGCATTGGCCCAGGAGACCAGGAGTCCCAAGGACTTTGCCTCCCCTTGCTGTGCCTCGAGAACCAGTGACTTCAAGGATTACTGCATCATCACAAAAAATGCGACCCTGGTATTGCCAACAGATGTTCATAATGACTCCAATCCACAACTCTGTCTAGTACCCAGTCCATACAAGTGTTGGAAAGCGATGGGGCAAGGACAGGCCCTGCCTCACTCCTGCATTCACGAGAAAGAGGCTGGACACCCCCCCACCCACCCAAACACACACACACACACACACACACACACACACACACACACACACACACAAGGACGGCATTTGTGTATTTGGATGAAGTGATGATGAAGAAAATAATAGTTACAATGATAAGGCCAAGGTTGGAGTATGCAGCAGTGGTCTGGTCTCCTCACGAAAAGAACATAAAGCTGGAAAGAGTACAGAGAGTGACAATTAAGATGGTACCAGAACTTAGGGATCAGACTCACGAGGGGAGACTCAATAGCATGGGGCTCACAACCCTGGAGAGAAGAAGAGAAAGAGGAGACCTGATAATGGTGTACAGGGTGGTGAGCGGGGTGGAGAATCTGGGCAGAGAGGACCTGTGTATGTAGAGCGAGAGAGAAACGAGAGGACATGGAAAGAAGTTGAGGGCGACCACGTGTAGGCGAGATGTGAAAAAGTTTAGCTTCCTAAACAGAAGCATTGAGCTGTGGAATGGACTGGAGGAGGAGGTGGTTTGTGCAAGAAACATTCATGATTTTAAGGAAAAGTTGGATAAGAGAGGATATGGAGACAGGACAGCGCGAGCGTAGTTCTTTTCCCGTATGTCACAACTAGGTAAATACACACACACACACACACACACACACATGTGTGGTACAGAAGGGAAGAGGAGACAGCTTGAAGGTGGCATACACTAATGTGAACGGGTTAATATCGTCAATGTTAGAAATAGGAGATTACCTGAGTAAGGAGAAAACAGATGTTATGAGGATTACAGAAACAAAATTGAGTGGTAGTATAGATGCATTTAACTTAGGGGATGGTAAATATAATGTATGGATGAGAAATAGAGAAAATAAACAAGGAGGAGGAGTGATGCTATTGTTGAAATAAGAATGGACAGTGGAGGGTGTCACCTATGACGAAGGGGAAGCGGAGGTCTTGAGTGTGGGAATAAGACTGCAAAGGGGAGGATGCAGAAATATCATAGTGGTGTATGTCCCTCCAAAAACCAATTCATGGACAGAAGAATTGTACAAGAAGAAGCTGGAAGACACATTGGATTGCCTAAGGAGATTGCTGGAGGAGAAGGATAAGATTCTGATAATGGGAGATTTTAATTGTAAGGAAGTGTCATGGGAAAACTGGTCAACAGAAGGAAGTGAAGCTTCATGGGGGAACAAGGTTTTGGAATTGGTTATAGATAACGTCCTCACACAGTGGGTAGAGGAAAATACATGATTCAGAGGAGAAGACGAGCCATCTAGATTGGACTTGATAATCACCAGGGAGCCAGATATCATAGAGGAGATGAACTATAAGAGCTCTATAGGGAAGAGCGATCACGTACTTATCGAGTACATATTACGAGAAGGAGGTAAGATAATCAGGAATGAGGACTACAGGAAAGAATGGTTTAGCTTTAATAAGGCAAATTTTGAACAACTAGGGAAACATTTTGAGGAAGCACAATGGGATACTTTTTTGAGGCTGAAAATGTGGAGGAAAAATGGGCTATCTTTCTACGGATTTACAACAGAGGAGCGGAAAAGTGGGTACCAAGGATGAAAGAAGGCCAGAAATCAAGAGAAGAGTGGTACAATAGAAAGTGTGTAGACGCCAAGCAGAATAAGGAGAAGGCATGGAACAAATGGAGAAAAAATAGGAGGTTGGATCTATGGAATGAGTACAAAAGGAAGAGGAATGCTTGTGTCAAAGAAGAGAAGAAGAAAAAAGGAATTTTGAGAAAAAAATATTGTAGATAAGTGCAAAGACCAGCCAAAACTGTTTTATAAGTTCATAAATGGAAAGTTGAAAAATAGAGATGAGATTCAGAAAGTTGAAGTTAATGGTGAAACCTTTGATAGTATAAGTGAAATAGTGGAAGTGATGAATAATTGTTTCCAAACAGTGTTCACAAGGGAGAGTGAGTTTGAAGGTGTAGATGCAGTGCTGGGGAATAGAGTGCATGGGTCTGGAGAGAATACAAACATCAGCAGATGAAGTTAGAAAATTATTGGAAGAATTGGATGCGAGGAAATCAGCAGGACTGGATGGTATATCAAATTGGGTGCTAAAAGAGTGTAACCAGCAAATAGCTGAAAAATTGAGCAATTTGATTAATGTCTCACTAGCACAAGGGAAGGTACCAAGAGACTGGAAGAGGACTAACATCGTCCCAATATATAAAGGAGGAAGTAAGGAAGACCCGTTGAACTATAGGCCAGTGTCATTAACAAGTGTAGTAGCAAAGATGTGTGAGAAAATTATAAAAAAAACGGATGGGTGGAGTATTTAAAAGAAAACAGTATATTAACAAATAGCCAATTCGGATTCAGAGGAGGACAGTCTTGTGAAACTAATCTGATCAGCTTCTATTCAAGAGTAATTGATATAATACAGGAAAGAGACGGTTGGGCAGATTGTGTGTATCTGGACTTAAAGAAGGCGTTTGATAAAGTACCACACAAGCGATTAATATGGAAACTTAATCATGTTGGAGGTTTGGGTGGTTCAATATCAATATTGGATTGGATTACAGGTAACTCGATTTACACGGGTTTGGTTTACGCGTTTTTCAAATAACGCGGGGTCCAAAATCCAAATAAATGTTTAATTTACACATTTTTTCACTTATACGCGATATTTTATGGAGTAGCCACCAGATGTCTCACGCAACTGGACTCACATGGCACTGCAACCACACTGCTGAGCTCAGTTCTTCCCGCGCACCACTTGAACAACAATACAGAACCCATGCTGCCACGCTACTCAACAATAGGGGTGGACAGGTACCGGTAAAACGGTAATTAACTATAGGCACGCGCAATCGGGTACCAGACTGCTCGGTACCCGTACCAATACTAGCCAGTCGCTCATGGTGTCCCTCACACGAGTGAGGCTGAGACTGAGTGCCTGAGTGGATATCTCGGTGATATGGATATTCTCTCTCTCTCTCTCTCTCTCAGAAGGGGTGACAAGCTATATGAATATGTTTGCTGATGATGCTAAAATAATGAGGAGGGTGGCTAATGAAGAAGACTGTGTAGCCCTGAGCCAAGATCTCAATAGAATAAGCGAATGGTCACGCAAATGGGAAATGACATTCAATACAGAGAAGTGTAGTGTGATGGAGTTTGGTAAGAGCAGTACACAAATATCGGGGAACAACTCTCTGAATAATGAAAGAATCATGAAAAAACCTGAAGAAAAAGATCTGGGAGTGATCATAACAGACAAGTTATCCTTTGGAAAACATATAGACTGGATAACTGGGGAAACATACAATCTTCTTTGAAACATAAAAGCAGCATTTACATATTTAGATGAAGAAATGGTGAAGAAACTAATAATATTGATGATACGTCCAAGACTGGAATACGCAGCATTAGTGTGGTCACCTAGATTGAAGAAAGAAATTAGAAAGTTGGAAAGAATACAAAGAGCAGCGACTAAATTACCGGAAACTCTGAGAGAACATACTTATGAAGAAAGACTGGAGAAATTGGGACTAACAACACTGGAGAGAAGAAGAGAGAAAGGGGATCTAATAGCATTGTACAGGATACAAGAGGGATTGGAGAAATTGGACAGGGAAGACTCAGTGGTATGTGACAGAAGTGTGACAAGAGGCAATGGTAAGAAATTGAAGAAGAGAGACTGTAGGAGAGACATCAAGAAATACAGTTTTCCATACAGAAGCATAACAACATGGAACGGACTTGACGAGGAGACTGTGTGTGCAAAAACGATTCATGAATTTAAAGCCAAACTGGATAATAAGCGTTATGGAGACGGGACAGCACGAGCCTAGTACGGCTCTTTTCCTGTAATTTACAACAAGGTAAATACACACACACACACACACACACACACACACACACACACACACACACACAGTTAAGTTGAGTTGAGTTGAGTTGCCTGGATGGAATGTTGAGAGAGGGTGAGAGAATAATTTTAATGGGTGATTTTAATTGCAAAGAGGTAGAATGGGAGGATTGGCAGATGCAGGGAACAGAAGAGTCGTGGAGAGGAAGACTCCTGCAACTGGCAATGGAACATGTGCTGACGCAATGGATTAAGGAACATACTAGATTCGGGAAAGAAGGAGAGGCATCAAGATTAGACCTGGTTTTTAGCAAGGAACCGGAAGTAATAGAAAATATTAAAATAGACTGCCCAGTAGCTAAGAGTGACCATGCGATTGTGGAATCTGAAGTAAAAGAAAAGAGAGGGATTGACCGAAAACAGGATCATAAAATAGGGAGAAGAAACTACTCTAAGGCAGACTTTGTTAATATGAAAACTTTTTTTGAAAATGCAAATTGGAGTGGGCTGTACAAAGCCAGGAGTACCCAAGACAAGTGAGAGGAGTTTTTACAGCTGTACAAAGAAGCCAAGAATAGATATGTCCCAAAGGTAACCAAAAAGGATGTTGGCAAAAAGGAGTGGTTTAACAAAAGATGTGAGGCGGCTAGAAAAAGAAAGGAGGAAGCCTGGAAGGGATGGAGGAGACGAGGAAGAATCAACGCGTGGAACAATTTCAAACAAGCAAGGAATGAATATACAAAGATTAGAAGAGAAGAAAAACAGAAATATGAAAAAGATATAATTGACAAATGCAAAGACCAACCTAAATTATTTTATAGACATGTGAACGGCAAATTAAAGAATAGAGAAACAATCGATAAACTGAAAATGGATGGAACTACATATGAAGACCCAGCAGAGATGGCAGAAGTGATAGAGTTTTCACAAAGAAGAAAAGGAAGACGAATTCGTACAACCACCAGGCCAGAAAAGAGGAAGGGTTATGCAGGAGATACAGTTAACGGTGCAGGAGGTCAAGGAAAGCTTGAACAAGCTGGATGTAAGAAAGGCGACGGGGCCGGATGAAGTATCAGGGTGGATCCTGAAAGAATGTAGTGAGCAACTTGCAGAGAAACTGCACTCCATAATGAGTGCCTCCCTGAGGGAAGGAAGGGTACCACAAGATTGGAAGAGAGCAAACATAGTACCAATTCATAAAGGAGGAGAGAGAGAGGACCCATTAAATTACAGACCGGTATCACTCACTAGTGTGGTTGCAAAGATATGTGAGAGGCTAGTTAAAAACAGGTGGTCGGATTTTTTAGAAAGGGAGAGAATTATCTCGGATTGCCAGTTTGGATTCAGGAGAGGGAGATCTTGTGTCACCAACTTGTGATGTTATTACTCAAGGGTGACATATTTAATACAAAAGAGAGAAGGCTGGGGGGATGGAGTGTACCTAGATTTGAAAAAGGCATTCGACAAAGTACCGCACAGAAGACTAATTTGGATAATTAAAAATAGGGGTGGAGTGGGTGATGGACTTATTAAGTGGCTGGAGGACTTCCTAACTAACAGGCAAATGAGGACAATAATCAGGGACAGGGTTTCCAACTGGGGCCCAGTGAGGAGTGGGGTCCCACAAGGTTCAGTGCTGGCGCCAATAATGTTTGCTGTTTACATAAATGATATGGTGGACGGAGTGACCAGCTATGTGAGTTTGTTTGCAGGTGATGCAAAGCTATTGAGATGAGTCAATGATGTGAAAGACTGTGAGGCATTGCAGAGGGACCTGGACAAAATATGGAAGTGGAGTGGTACATGGCAGATGGAATTCAACCTTGGGAAATGTAAAAAAATAGAGTTTGGTAGGAGTGGCAGAAGATGTGAATATGATTATAATGGAATGGAAGAAAAAGATTTGGGAGTGACTGTCTCAGAGAACATGTCACCGGACAAACACATCAACAGGATAACGGGACAAACTATAAATTTGCTGAAGAACATAAGAACGGCATTTGTGTATTTGGACGAAGAGATGATGAAGAAAATAATAGTTACAATGATAAGGCCAAGGTTGGAGTATGCAGCAGTGGTCTGGTCTCCTCACGAAAAGAAGAACATAAGAAAGCTGGAAAGAGTACAGAGAATGGCAACTAAGATGGTACCGGAACTTAGGGATCGGACTTACAAGGAGAGACTCAATAGCATGGGGCTCACAACCCTGGAGAGAAGAAGAGAAAGAGGAGACCTGATAGCAGTGTACACGGTGGCGAGTGGGGTGGAGAATTGGGACAGAGAGGACCTGTGTGTGGAGCGAGAGAGAAACAAGAGGACATGGAAAGAAGTTGAGGGCGACCACGTGTAGGCGAGATGTAAAAAAGTTTAGCTTTCCAAACAGAAGCATTGAGCTGTGGAATGGACTGGAGGAGGAGGTGGTTTGTGCAAGAAACATTCATGATTTTAAGGAAAAGTTGGATAAGAGAGGATATGGAGACGGGACAGCGCAAGCATAGCTCTTTTCCCGTATGTCACAACTAGGTAATTACACACACACACACACACACACACACACGCACACACACGCACACACACACACTTCACTGCACTTAGTCCCATAATACAGGCTAGTCAATAGACTAGTGGTCCTGGAAGGAATCCTTCAAAACTGCAGATCTCAGAATGCTTCAGGATGCACTGAATCAAGTGCCTTCTTGAGATTGACAATGGCTGCAAGCATCCTCTGTCGCAACTCACATTGGTGTTCCACCACTATGCAAAGCGCTAGGATACAGTCAGTTGTTGACTTACATGGCGTGAACCTGGACTACTCTCAATACTCTGCAGATTCAGCAGCTGGCTGCGAATCCACATGGGCGTTAGATGGCGAGCACCTTTTCTGGCACACTGAACAGCGTAATACCACTGTAGATGTTGCAGTCCTGGTTTCCTCTTTTCCTTTCCAGAGGACAACCAACCTCCTCTTCCAGTTAGGAGAAATGGGACCATGCAACCCTCAGATCATGGCCTCACCTCTAGCTTTGAGCAGTTACTTACTCCTATTACAGATACCAGGTGCTTTTCCACCAGGGTTGGCAATGATTACATCAAATTGATTTTTTTACTAAAAAAATCATGATTTTTTATTTTATTATTATTATTATTATTATTTTTTTTTTTTTTACAAAAAGTATTCCAGAAGATAAATGATGTGCTCCAAAGATGGTAGAGTAAAACAACCTAATTTTGTGCACTGATTCATTTATTCTTTTCAAGGTATATACAAAAAAAAATAAAAAAATAAAACTTAAAAGTAACCTATGGAGACTTTCAAATCACTCGGCAGGATATATATATATATATATATATATATATATATATATATATATATATATATATATATATATATATATATATATATATATATATATATATATATATATATATATATATATGGATCAGCATCTGCCACCTGCAACCCAGTAACTGGAAGCTACTCGGAGGGTCCTCCATGTACAATTGCTTAAAATACTCGGCCCAACGAGCCGTTGCCCATCCATATGTAACATGAGACAGATATCTGCTGTTCAGATAGTGCTCACCTGGGCTTGGAGCAGAGCTTCTTCAGGGCTCTATAAGCAGGTCTGAGGTTATTCGCTTTGAAATGGCCCTTGACATCCTCAGTGAATCTCCTGACATACCTCTCCTTGTCTCTCCTCAGGAGAGCTCTAATCTTACTTGAGAGAGGTCTTTGTTATTTCTGATTTCCAGCAAGCCTGGCAGCATGACTCTGCTCAGTATTCTCCAGTATCTCCCTCAAAGCAAAGCCACTTCTAGATTTCAGGCACTCTCTAGTGCACTCCTTTTCAGCTTGAAGACTTTGACATTTGAAGTTTTCCCACAATTCTACAAGGTCCTAAAGCAGGGCTACTCAACCATTATGAGCAAAGGTCCAGTTAGACAAGTACAAATGTATGCAGAGATCCGATTAAATATTGTAGCTGGACCCCAGCTCCAGGAGTAGCAAAATATAATTTTACATTATGAAAGTTCTAGCGATGGATTCTTGCAAGCGTATTTCCTTGACTGATTGTAGGGCCTACAGTCAGGCAAGGAAATATACTTGCAAGAATCTATCACTACCAGGACCATGTAAATCAGTTATATTTTTCTACTGCTGGAACTTGGGGTCCAGTTACAACACTCATAAGGTCCGGATTCGGACCGCGGGCCGCCAGTTGAGTAGCCCTGTCCTAAAGGGTACTTAGCACATTGAACCAATTTGAAACTGTCTCTGCATACTCTGAACACCTGCCAGGTCTTTCAATCTTTTGAGATGGAACATCAGTTTTGTTACATCTCAAGATTCTTTTTGACCTTTCATGAAGCTTGAGTTTTATGAAAGTCTACTTCCCATCATTCACAACATCTTTATGTCACAAAACACACGACCAATTGAGCTAACAAATCAAGAGGGGGTAAACAACACTCTCAACACCGGGGATTAAACCCGCAGCCAGCCTGACGGGAAGCCACCTTTCTACCATTCAGCTAGATAGGCGCCCCCGTAGCCATTGGTTTCTTTGGGGTTCTCCACACCGGGTGGGTCACTACACAGCTTCCCCCTCCAATCCATATTATTTTCTGTATTTACTGAAATTACCATCTTACATTTTCTGTGAGCTCCTTGAAGAGACCGGGCCATCCATCTTCCTCTTCCCTACACAGGCCAGACTCAACGCAACACAGGAGAGGCTGTACACTGCTTACCCACCACTTGTAATGTGAGATTCTACTTACCATCATTCACGACATCTCCATGCCATGTCATGCCATGCCATGCCGAAGCAATTGAAAAACACTATTTCTAACACTTGGGATGGAGCCCTCTACCACCCAGACAGGAAGCCACCACTCCACTATTTGGCTAAAGAGGCACCCCCCTAACCAAGTGGGAGTTTAGGGGGTTTCTGCATCGGGCAGGGCACTACACTATGGTCAGTTTCATTCAGAATACCAAAAAACCTTCTGATTCTGGAGAATCCAACAAGAATTTACAAGGATGTGATCACTCTCCTTAGCTACCCCTTCTGCTTTGCTATACGAAGTCTGGCAATGCAGCTCTGGCACTTCAATTCTCAACCTTCTGGGTCATGCAAGATTCAGGAAGAGAGAGTTGTTGGTGTTCCTGATATCAGAACCTTGGGGACCAACACATGACTCATTGCCAACCCTGTAAGTGCCAGTAGTAGCACTGAAGTCACGCAAGGCAATGAGTGTGTCCCGTGGGGGCACTGGTCAAATACTGTTAGGAATTAAGGGTTGTTTAGGGAGTATTGCTAATCTGATAGCAAAATGAAGTATTACTGTTAACTGCAAGCAGGCTCAAATCGAAGGTTCTGGGACGTTCTGCAAGGTACATGTTGGCATTCCCACTTACCACTCGGCCAGTCTTTGTCCAGCCAGCAAGGCGTGCAGCCAAGCCTCCCTTCATTCGGTGAACTAAACCCAGCAGCAGACAGCTCACTAACTACAACACTAACTACTGTCTACAAGGCCTGCCTCACACATCGCCGATGTGTTCAGACCACAGTATCTGAAAACCCTTCTACAAAACAAGCTAAATGACTCACAGGTTATATCCTTATTCTTGGGGCCCTAGGGGAAAGGATATCTTTTGTGGGCACTTAGCAGGGTGCCTTATGAAATAAGGTGAATCGGTGAGTGAGTGCGGCTTACATGTATTGCATTAAATTAGCAATAATAGAGAGTCGAGTTTTTGGTGTAGAATATACCTTCTTCTCTTCAGTTTCACACATCCTGGTTGGAGCACAGTACAACAAGAGACACAAACCCTAGAATGTATTTCAGCCTCACTTGCATTTTATGCTCATCAACCATAAATGGACACAATTGACTGGAGATACCTATAGCTACTCCATTAACCCATCCGCTTTGGATAACTTGGAGCTATGAGTGGCCGATAAGTAGCTGAATATGACTGAATATTAGATTAGCAAAAGGAAAATCATTAAATGTACATGAGCGAGTTCCTCTTATAACCATGCAGCACTAGTATTTCTTTTTCTCATCCAAATATCATTGTCACTGGATATTTTGGTTCCCGGGCATTTCACCGATGGACATTTAGCAGACAGACATTTCACCCATGGACATTTGGCCGAACTGACAATTGGCCGACAGACATTTGACTGAACGGACACTTGGCCGAACTGACATTTGGCTGAAGAGAATTGGCAATTTTTTCTTCAATGAATTTGTCTCGTCTCTAGATGATGAAACTGATGAACTTCTCTCTGATTTTCTTGGCAACTTTGAAGTGCCATGGATTGGTGTTATACGACGTGGAAAACGACGAACACCAGTGTTTGCACTCAGTAAGTGGAACAGAACAGAGTGAACCACAAAAGGCATTCCACGGACAACAAACTATCTAGAAGTATGGCACAGAGCGTTTGAGCAAAGACTGGCAATCACCCAACCCCCGCTTTGCCCTCTAGTTTTAAAGCTAAGGAAAGAGCAGTCGGACTGAGAGTTAACAACTGAGCAAGTAGAATCAGGAGTAGAGATAAGAAAACCAAAGAAGAAGCACCAGTTAGTAAACACAAGACTGAAGTCTATCACTGAGAAGTATAATGAGTATCAGAGAATTCATTTCATGAGATCAATGGCCCACAATCTTTAAATATGCTCGAACTTTAAATTTTATAGTATATTTTTTAATAACTTTCCTTATAAATAATATATTAATACCTTTACTTTTGCCACGTACAATTTTTATCCATTTCTCTTCGGCCAAATAAACTTTTATAGTACATTTTTTTCAAAAACTTTTCTTATAATTAATATCTTTTAAACTTTTATCACGTACAATTTTTATCTAATTCTCTTCAGCCAAATAAACTTGTGTCATGTACAATTTTTTATCCAATTCTCTCGGCCAAATTTCTATCTGCCAAATGTCCGTTTGGCCAGATGTCTGTCGGCCAAATGTCAATTCGGCAAAATGTCCATCAGTGAAATGTCTGTCGGTCATCTGTCCGGCCACGGATATTTTTGGTTACAAAATAAACATACTTGCAATGTCTGGCATCCAACCCTGATACTCCCCAAGAAGAGGAAAGAATTGAATGGACAAATCTAACATACATTTCATTGTTATCCTTCTTTACCATCACACATACTTGAGTGAGAGACAGGGAGACCAGTGTTTAGACCCTGGTCATGTATGGTGGATTGCCTCATGTCACCATGCCCTCCAAGTGGTTCTTCACCACATCAAAAAATAATAGACTTTAGTAGCATTACCATAAGGGATAATTAAGTTGAGGTTATCCCTCATGTTAATGTGAATGACTATTGTAGACACAAAAATTACTCCTTGTTAAAGCTTCAACATCCCTACAGCATGTATGATCTGAACCAGCGCACCTACCGCACCACAACTTACAAGGGAGAGGACTGTGTGGTGGACAAATGTGGCATCATGGCAGCCAACCTCAACCTTGGAGAGTGTCAGCGGGCCAGTATCACCATCAGAGTAAAGGTTAGTGCAAAGTTATTGCCATAAATGAAATTTGATGAAGTACATGAGACTTACCGCAGGCCAGTTGAAGTGTGCTTCGAATTTTATGAAGCAAATCACCTCTGCTAGAAGGGAGCTTTCACATGAGATAAGCCACGCTGCCTCACACCACCAGACTTTAAAGTGTACGATCACCCACACGACAAATAGTGAGAGGAGGGCATGTGAAAGCTCCCTTCTAGCAGAGGTGATTTGCTTCATAAAATTTGAAGCACACTTTAACTGACCTGTGGTAAGTCTCATGTACTTCTTCTATTTTACTTCAGCAAATTACTTCTCTGCAAAAGTCCGCTTTCCCATGAGGTTTTGAAGCCATGTGGGTGTCATACTTTGACATTTTGAAATTATATATATGTGAATTTGGTGAAATAAAACAATCATGAGCCAAAATCCCCAGCATTATTGGAAATTTACAAAATTTAATAGTTTGCCAAAAGAATAATGATTTTTTTATCACATTCAGTACATGCTCACTATTCTAGTACAGCTTCTTGGAATGTGTCAAGTTCCTGAGCTATCTCCTTGTCGTAATGCTTGGCAAAGGTGGTCTCCCTTGACCACCCGGCCTTTGCCATGATGTGTGTTATCAGCACAGCCATGGCCTTGGCCTTTCATGCTGCAGCTGGCCGAACACTGCCAGCTGAATACTCTCCTGTGTCCACTCCTGACATATGAAGCATTATCCTAATCCATCCCACAATAGTATCTTTTGTTACATTTTTGTGTGGCTTTGTAACGCTAATGAGTAAGTTCCCGTTCTCTTGATCCACATCGTTTTCTTTTCAATGTTTCATACACACATAATCTTTTATCTTTAGCGTACGCTTTAAACTTCACAAACTGCACGTTGAATCTTGGCCTACATTGTTTAATGTTGCCTGCTAACCAAACATAAATAGAGTCCATGCCAAAGCTAATGTTCTTTAGCATTAACAAATGTAATGTTTACACTCTGGCTGCCTGCGTGAGTGCCATTAGCATCACTAGATTTAATGTTAGTTCTTTAAGGGGAAGACTACATAAGAGTCCCATGGTTCTCAGTTTCTGCAGCACCAGCCTGACGTTCTAGGTCTCCGCACACCTGGGTTCTGACGGTCTCAAGTTGAATACCCCTCTCAGGAGTCTGTTGACAAGAGGGTGGTTTCCCACTCTGCAGCCGTCCACAGTTATCCCTAGTGAGGAGAAAGCTCCCCTCGCTGTGTTGACAGTCATAGCCCACACCTCTGTGGAAAGTGTCAGACAGGAAATTTACAATATCCGTTACAGCAGGATTAAGGGGATTGATGCACCATCTATCACAAAAATGTATCCACTTGTTGACATGTGGTCGATACTGTTTCTCTGTTGCTGGTCTCCAGGAGGCCATGATAATATCCATACCTGCTGCAGATATGCCTCGTTCTCGCAGTTGTTGCCGGACAATTGAGATGCCATCAACCTGGTGTGCTTCATGATGGGGTGTTCCTCTGCTGTCGAAGGCTACCGCAGTATGTTCTTCCTTCTCATTATTAGCTGCGGTTCTTTGATGAGCATTTTGAGTAGGGTCCCCATCCATGGTTGGGACGTTCACAGTGACACAATCAACCACCCCATTGCTAACTCTGCTTGCATTTTCTGACAGCATCTGGCAGTCAGAGCAAGAGGGTGAAAAATGTAGATTAGGTCAAAATGTGACCAACTTATCTCATGAGAAGGCATCAAAGTGTTCTGCTTCTGGGTCAGGTTTCCATGAACAAAAACAAGGTACCTGTTTATTTAGTCTGGAGGCAAATACAGTAAAACCCCGATTATCCGAAAGCGGATTATCCGAAATTGATCTGGATAATGCAATTAAAAAAAATTTTTTTTTCTATACTAAAACGTTATAAAACATCAAAAAAAAATAAAAGTAACTACATATGTACTATATTAACACATTTAAAATTGATAAGAACAGTTAAAATGAATATGCTTTCTAATACGTATTGCCGAAATAGCTTGTAACGAATAGATCAATGTATTAGACAAAAAACATTAAACAAACTCTCAACAACACCACGTCCGCACCTTCGCCCCAGCAAGGACGTAGGTGCGGCGAACGAACAAACTACTGCACGACTACTCTCACACCGTACTCTCAAGACAACGACACAAACACGACTCCCCTCTCCACTCCATGCCACATTCCCCTTCCAACATACGAGTTGCGCGATAATATGAGTCATCATACTGTGTCTCCACCTGCACGATGCATCAAGGTCACACTTGCAAGCTTGCACAACCATTCACAATCGCACTCTGCATACTAGCTACATGTGTTCTAATGAGAAAATAAGAACCAAGGTGCAAGATCAAAGTGATATTCATCCAAACGAGAAAGCAAGACACAATGCCGACGATCAAACTGGCGGCGATCAAAATGGCGGCCATAAATCCGGATTATCCGAAAAATCGGCTTATCCGAAAGAGGCTTCCCCCCCTTCCATTTCGGATAATCGGGGTTTTACTGTAGATCGATTCTTGCGACTCCACAGATTTTGCAAATTTCTCTAAAAATGTCCTCATTCAATTTCCGTTCATGTCTGTCATTAAACTTTCGAGATGCAGCGTCTGCCATGAAATTAACTTTACCTGGTATGTGAGGGCATGTAATCCAGGCATCATCTACTGCACACCATTCCCAAATTTTGAGGCAGATGTCATTACATGTTACAGAGTTTGTTCCACCCATTTTATTTACATAGTTTACTGCTGTCGTTTCATCACAAAACACCTTAATGTGTTTCCCTTTGAGCTGATGTGCAAATGATTTCACTGCCAGTAAGATGGCTCTGAGTTCTTTTGAATTGATGTGCAATTCTTTTTCCTTTATTGACCATCTTCCATTAATTTGTCTGTCTTGCGCTGCAATATGATTTATCCACCAAATCAGGTCTCTTTTCATGTCATATGTTATGTGATAGCCATCCATTTGTCAAAGGTACCTGTTTCTTTCTTTAATGCTGAAATTTTAGCAGTTTCCAACTTTCTATAATGCAGTTTCCCCATTTCTACAGCTGGAATTGCAGCGACCAAAAGCCCAATTATTCTGGCCACTTTCCTGATTTTGTCTCTATTACTATGAAATAATTGTTTGCAGTTTGAACTACAGCACCCTCTCGAGTTTGGCGCTTGCTTCATTCCGAAGGTGTGGCGCTAAACTCGTTGATCGCGAAACTCGAGGTATTGAAATCCATGTAAAAGCGCTTATTGGTTCCGACCCATGGAAAATAATTACTTTTTTCCGACTTTACTCCCTTGTCATCACAATTTTTTCGATTTTACTCCCTTGTTATCTCAAAATACGTACCTTGTTAATAGGCAGAAAATGGGAAGTAAGAACAGTTCGTTTTTATGCCACAGTTGAAGGCGGCTGCCTTACAATTGACTGGCAGTTCTGAATACATGGTTGTGATCCACATGGTGTCGTCTGCTATAGTAAGGGCGGTCACTTGCGGTCACCCGTGGGACAGTTGGACAAACCTATATTTTTCTGGTAATTTTCTGTGTGTTATGAAATAATCTGCTAACTCTCTGTTAAAAATCATTAAATTACTAATATCATGATTGACTTTTCAATGCCTATTGAACGTAAACTGCTGCCGCCGCCGCAAAATAGCTTGCAGAGAGGTTCAAATTGTTTACTGTTTCCATATTTCCCTTACCGCTCACAAAGATCACAAGCGGACAGACTAGAACAAAACCAGGCAAATTAACACTTTTAATGCTGTGTATTCCCACAGCGCACACGCGTGGTGGACAGCAGAATGACTAATTTCATCGGGGAGATATTTCTCGCAACACCGGCCAGTGTAGTGGACCTTCTTCTTCTTCTTTTGACCTGTAATGCTTTGTATTGCTTCTTAGGTCCTCCTTCTCCACACTTTTATACTTCACAACATGCACTTAGGGCCGCTTTCACAGTCATTTTGTTTGTTTTGCTCATTACCAATGGCGGCAATCACCGCTATAATATTTTCACGTGAAACTGGCCGATGGGGTAATGACGGCTGTGGGGTTAGCCTAGCCCCACACTTACCACACACACTCAACATCTCTCACTTCGTCTGCAGCCGCCACTACCCCATCAGCCGGTTTCACGTGAAATACTAAGTGGCGATCGCCGCCATTGGTAGTGATGAAAACAAACAAAGTGAGTGTGAAAGCGGCCCTTAGTTACTTAACAGTGCACACTTATACACTTCACCCTGAACTTTGGAGTTTTTCTGTCCTTTTCTTTCCCCGATTTTGCTTTTCTATGCCCTTTTGCAATTTTTCACTATCGATTTTCAGCACTTTATCAATTCTTTTTAAGTACTTTATTTCTGCCATACATGTGTAGTGCGATGACTATGCCTGATGAACGAGCCTCCTATAACCCACCTAGCCAGTGGGGTACCTCTTTGGCTGACTTGGTAGGGAGTGGCTCTCCCGTCATGCTGGTCTCGGGTTCAATCCCAAGCAGCCGGCGAATACCCTGATCTTGATTGATTTCTCGTGTGTTTCGATACACACAGAGGACGTGTTGGAAAATAGAGAAAATAGAAAAGTAAGCTCCCGGGGCATGACACATGGACACTAAATAGGGACTTGGAGAGGCAGATTGATGCCATTGGTAATAAGTGTTTTCACAGAATCATGGGATATCATTGTAATGACTCGGCACGCTACCCAGAAGCCAACCCTGCTCATCGGGTTGTTTTTGTAAGAGACTATCTTGAGTGGAGGAGGCCAAGGGGATGCCCACAGAGTTCGTGACTTGAGCAAATCGATAGACCCTGCCTGGAGGTACTTCTGATGAGAAAGGAGCCTGCATGGAATCTTGCCCGGAATGACCCCCAGGCTTGGTGTCGTTGGGTGGGTGAGGCAACGCACCCCTTGGCGAAGTCCTCATTGATTGTTTGATTCCTTTCTAATACTAACCAGTAACATGAACATTATTTCACAACAGAGGAAACTGATCCCTACCAGTTACTTGAATCAGGACATCATTGCATTTGAATCCTGGATATGAAAGACAATTCAAAATACTTCAAGGCTCTCTGTTTCAGAGGAACCCCATTATTGGTGACAAGTTTGCTAGCCGAAGTGGGCAGAAGGGCATCATGAGTCGCCTCTACCCTACTGAAGATTTGCCCTTTTCTGAGAGGGGCATCATGCCGGACATCATCTTCAATCCACATGGCATTCCTTCTCGCATGACAGCAGGTAAGGGCTTAACAGAGAGAGAGAGAGAAAAAGAGAGAGAGAGAGAGAGAAAAAGAGAGAGAGAGAGAGAGAAAAAGAGAGAGAGAGAGAGAGAGAGAGAGAGAGAGAGAGAGAGAGAGAAAAGAGAGAGAGAGAGAAAAGAGAGAGAGAGAGAGAAAAGAGAGAGAGAAAAGAGAGAGAGAGAGAAAAGAGAGAGAGAGAAAAGAGAGAGAGAGAGAGAGAGAGAAAAGAGAGAGAGAGAGAGAGAAAAGAGAGAGAGAGAGAGAAAAGAGAGAGAGAGAGAGAAAAGAGAGAGAGAGAGAGAGAGAAAAGAGAGAGAGAGAGAGAGAGAGAGAGAGAGAGAGAGAGAGAGAGAGAGAGAGAGAGAGAGAGAGAGAGAGAGAGAGAGAGAGAGAGAGAGAGAGAGAGAGAGAGAGAGAGAGAGAGAGAGAGAGAGAGAGAGAGAGAGAGAGAGAGAGAGAGAGAGAAAAAGAGAGAGAGGAGACATCTGAGGGGCGTCAACACCAGGAACGCGCCAGGCCCTGACAGCGTGAGTCAATACTAAATGCGGCGATGATCCGATGAGCTCACCACCCCTCGCCCAGATCTTCCGGGCGATGCCTGCAGAGCGGGGTGTGGCCTGCACAGTGGAAGGAGGCCAGAGTCACACCCGCACACAAGAAAAATCCAGGTCCGAGCCAGGCAATTACAGGCCAATATCACTCCTCCCAATCATCAGCAAGATATTTGAGAGGATCATCGGGAGCAATTGACATCCTTCCTCGAGGAAAACCACCTGCAGTCACCGAAGCAGTTTGGTTTTCGGAAGGGCTCTACCTCAGACCTCCTCCTTCTCCTCTCAAAGTCCTGGCATGACGCCCTTGATGACGGCCACCCTCTCTCGTGATTGCCCTGGATATAGCTGGCGTTCGACTCCGTTTGGCACCGCGGTCTGACGGCGGCTACAGCAACTAGGCATCACGGGGACCTGCTGCTGCTCAAACTACCTGTTAGGCAGGAGCCTCCACGTAGCAGTCAACGGAAGCACCTCGACCAGCTTCCCGGTGGAGGCCTCCGCTCCACAGGGTCCGCCCTGACCTATTCTGTGGAACATATACTTTAACGACCTCCTGCAAACCATCCCGGCAGCAAGCGCCACGCCGACGACTGCACCCTCTCCAGAACATACAAGAGGGAGGAAGCCCAGGACGTGATAGAGTCCGTCAACAGACAGTTGGCAGACATAATGGCCTGGGGAAAGAGGTGGCAAGTCAGGTTTGCCCCTGACAAAACCCAGGCCATGGTAATATCACGTTCTCGGAGGACGCGAGGCAACTCCACGGCAGACTGAGATTCGGGAATGACACCATCCCTCTGCAGTCCAGCGTCGACATCCTGGGCGTGGAGGTGGACTCCCAGCTGCGGTTTGACCGTCACCTTGAAAGGGTGGCGCAAAAAGCCTCCCAGAAGGTGAACCTCCTGCGCCGCATGAAGAACCTCCTCGATGCTGAAGGCCTGAACACCCTCTATAAGGCACAAGTCCGTCCAGTGATGGAGTATGCACCGCTCACCTGGATGGCCAGTGCCCGCTGCCACCTCAACCTGCTAGACAAGGTGCAGAGGAGGGCTGAACGCCTCATCAACGGCACCCAGCACCACCGACCGAGCCAGTGGGAGACACAGCGACAACAACAACAACAACAACAACAACAACACCCACACGAAGGAAGGGCAAGACCAGCCACGAACCAGCTGAATAGCCTGGAGCACCGTCGCCGCGTCGCTGCCCTGACGGTGCTACACAAGGCACAAGTGGGCCTAGTGCCCCACCTGACGGACCTGAGGGCTACCTGGAGGAGGTCTGAGCGCAGCACGAGAACGGTGCTGAACAACGCCTCCCTCCTGGAAGTGCCAATGGCCCGCCCAGCACCCACCAACGTGTTTTCTCCATCGCAGCGGTGGTGTGGTGGAACAACCTCACTGCTGATGTGGATGTGACACAACTGTCCACTCAGCAGATGAAGGTTGCCCCACAGGTGGCTACCCTACACCCACCGTAAATATGTATATATATAATTGTATAATATATTGTATAATAATTGTATAATATAATCGGCAGAAGCTTTTAAATAGCTCCCCAACGGTCGGGGGAACTTTAGCATAGACAAATAATACTGCCATGTACTAATGTACTGAACACGTTTAAATAAAAAAAAAAAAAAAAAGAGAGAGAGAGAGAGAGAGAGAGAGAGAGAGAGAGAGAGAGAGAGAGAGAGAGAGAGAGAGAGAGAGAGAGAATTAAAATTACCTAAGTAAAACAACTATAGTTCTATTTTCCAGGCAAGTTGATAGAGTTGGTGGCAGGAAAGTCTGCAGCAGAGTTTGGCTTGTCATTCAACTCAACACCATTCAAGTTTTCGGATGAGAATCCTGCTGTTGATTACTTTGGGAAAATTCTTGAGAAAGGTGAGATAATGAAGAAATTACTTAATTATATTCATTACAGGTAGTTCTCAAATTACGATGGTGATAAGGATCGACAGGCCCGTCGTAAGTCAAATTGGTCATAAGTCGAAATTTACATTAAAAAATAAAATAAAAGATTATTCAAATGCCTTGCCATGGATAGAGCAGTGTTCCCACATATCCTACCCTCCCCCCCACAATCTGCCTCTGTCCTCATGATCTCGCCGTGCCCCAACCTTGCATTTGGTTGACCTTTTCAACAAGCAACGTTTTGCAGCATTAAACCGGTAGCAGCAACGGGCCAAATTTGTGGCTTTACCATGTAGCAGCGACGGGCCAAATTTGTGGCTTTACCGTGTAGCAGCGACGGGCCAAATTTGTGCCATGATATCAACCCCCCCAAAATAGATGATATATAATCTGATCACAAATGCTTTGATATATATTATGAAATGGTTTGTGTGAGGGGTGATTTTTTTCTCATTTTTCTCGCTTGGAGGGACCATTAAGAAACACGATCCCCGCTGCTACCGGGTTAAGACCAAGTTTTGCAAGATGGTGTCATTAGCCAAACACCCCACCCAGTCTGCACGGGAGGTTGTGTTGGCTGGGGGCAGTGTTTGCAAACAAAGGACACATCATAGTTATATGAGTGGCCAGTGTCACCTCTGCTTCATCTTATCTTCTGTGAATGCTTTGTTCAACTTTTTTTTTTTATTTTTTTTTTTTATACGTCGTGGCCTATTGCACTGGTAGGCTTCTTCCCGGTGGATCCTGATGGTCGGCGCAGGCGAGTGTTTTATAGTGGCTCCATCTTGCCTTGGCTCATGCTGCCCTCCCGGAGTTCATCTTTAATCCTAGAATCTAGAGTCCGGGTTGATAGGTGGTCTTCTGGACAGCATGTGGGTAGTTTTAAGCCGCTCGGCGGCGGCTGAAAAATCCCAGCTTGATGGCACCGGGCGAGGATTGAACTCGCGTCATCCTGAACGTGGCGCCGTCACGCTATCCATTTAGCCACCGCCTCCCCAACTATGATTGCTTTTTCCAGTAAACGGTCACCTGTAGGAGCTGCTGCAAGAATATTGTGAGGGGGCTGTTGCTGTGGTACACCTTTTTGCCAGCCAACCGGTGCCTTCTTTATATAGTGGTACCCTTGTATAGCAGACTGTAGGCCTGTAAACTGATAGAGTAGCAACTAACGACTGCAGTATGAGTTGTACTTACAGCTTGAGTTCCAATGGCAACTGAGGGGGAAGCATGAACGTACTAGTACGACCCTGTGAGGATGGAGGGGGGGAGGCACGATAGCACTGTGTAAACAAACTGCTGCTCTACCCATGGTGGGATATTTAAAATGTCAACTCATTATGTAATCAAGGATTATTAATATCGTTGGCCTTCATCAGAGAAACTGCAATAACAGTGAAAAAATCCCGTAATGATCCCATAATAAAAGAAGCTTTTGTACATGCAAAAGTACAACAACATTAGGTCACTACTATATATTAAGAGGCCTTGTCACACCAGTATTTTTTGGTTTTATCTGATGATGATCAGTTGCCAATTTGTCAACTTGTCGCTACAAGTCACAAAAATCATAGAAACCAACCAAATAAGCTCTGTATTGTCAGTGTAGTTATGAATGACAGGAATAATTCATCAATCCATCAGCTGAATTTTTTTATGAATTACAATGGGTATTCATTGGTAATGAAGGGGTTAGTAGGTCCTTCATAGCATAGCCTCCTGATCTCATAACATATATGGGCTGGCAGCTTCCTTCACCCATCTGAGGATACATTCTTTACTGGATGTGCAATGCAAGAGACACTGAAATCCCCCTCTTCCTCTGAAGCCAGGTCCCTGTCCCCCAGTGAACAAAATGCTGACTGACTCATCATGAGTCCACCACCAAAAGGCTCCTAGCCCTCATTTGTAACTCCCTCTCCTGCCTTCCCGAGTTTCAAGGTCTCCACAGGATTTTATAGTCCTTGGTGTTTTGAACACATTTGTACCTTAGTCAAGTACATGAATATGACTTCATCCTACTTTCCCAGCTCAATCTTATCTTTTCTAATGCTCCACTATCATTCAGAGTGTTCCTGTGCTACTCAGTTGGGCCCAACACAGATCCTTTCTAGTAAGGCAATATCATAGGTTGTAACAGCTCATGAGGGCCTCCTTGATGTGGATTCCTCTGCCATACTGTTCCTAGGTGTCTAGTCCCAATATACTTTGGGTTGTAGGATGTGCTCTAACCTTCTTGAATCCACTATAATAGTGGTTTTGAAGCATGAAGAGTTCATTTTTTTCCATCCCCCAACTACAAACTCCTGCTTCACACCTCTCAGGCTGAACAAGAATATTAAATGCCACACAAGACCCTTTTGTTCAAGGACATTGTTTTCTTTCCTACTGCAGCCTATAAAATAGACAAACTCCTACAAGTATGGTGCAATTACTGGATCTGAGGTTGATGAAGCTTTCCCTCTGGAACATGACCTCAGGTAATCTGTGTGTGCACTAGCCTCCTCATCCACCAAAAATGGGATTTTCATACTTCACAGCCCCTATTATTGTGTTATTTATATATTTTGTGGGGCCATTTCATTAGGATTACTTTGTCTTATTCCTTCTATTATATTGCTGTTTTTTTTTTAGTATGTAATTTCCATTATTCATCATTTACAATATGCTTCATCTAGAGCAATTCTTCTCTTGCAACAGCTGGCTTTAACTATTATGGAGAAGATGTGTTATACAGTGGAACGGATGGCCGAATGTTGGAGGTGGAAATTTTTGAGGGCGTTATCTATTACCAACGCCTCAGGCACATGACTGCAGATAAGTGGCAGGTGAGGATAATCAATTACTATTTCTGAGACATATTTACTGGTCACCGTATTATCTCATTTGCTATAGCTGTACCCTTGTTACAGATAGGTACTTTCTTAGAAGGTGTGGTCCAACTAAACCTTTCAGTTATTCTTCTCCAGCTATGCACAACTAATAATCCTTGCAGAAGAATTAATGTTTTCTTCCTACTTGGTTGACTGTCTTTTCATTCATTACCAAAATAGCATAAGAAGATGTAAAAGCATTTCAGTAAAATATGTTGAAAATTTGTTCATGTCCCAAGGAACAACTGATTAGTTTTATAGTGTTTATCCTCAACAAAGGCTTTCATTCCTATAATGTAACACTACAGAGTGCCGGGAATTGAACCCGAGCCTTCTGAGTAGAGGTCAGGGCAGCAAACCGATTGAGCCATTGATGAGCTAAAAAGTCACCTCGCCAGAGGCCACTTTTGTGGCCTATTCCCAACTCCCAGCCCTCACTGTGGACATGAAGGTGAAGGTGACCCCACTCACACTCATGGTAGATGGAGATGCTTTTAGTCAACCCACAATGGCACATAAGGTGTATATATACATTACAAAAACTGCAATAATGCAGTGAAAAATCCCAAAATATAGCACCACTGAGTGCCAGGGATCGAACTCAAACCTTCTGAGAAGTCAGAGCAGCAAACCAACTGAGCCACCGATAAGGTAAAAGATCACCACTCCAGAGGCCACGTCTGTGGTCTATACCTAACACCCTAGACCCCGCTATGGACGTGAAGGTGAAGGTGACCACACTCAGACATAGGCTGCAGCAGTGATCTCTGGTGCATTGACTCAGTTGGTTTGCTGCCCTGACTGCTACTAAGAAGGCCTGGGTTCAATCCCCGGCACTCAGTGGTGTTAAATTATGGGATTTTTCACAGCATTATTGCAATATCTCTAATGTATGTATAAACTATGTGACACTGCGGGTTGATTAAAAGTCTCTCCAGCTATACCACGAGTGTGAATGGGATCACCTTCATATTCACTTCATTAAAGCACCTTACTTTAGCCTGTCAAATAGGTATATCTTTTCCTTCTAAAGTTTTGTTGCTGTATTCTCAGAGGCATGGTCGGGATGGTCAGAATTTAGGACTTAGCGCGAAACTCGAGGATCGCGAAATTCAAATAGCATGAAACTTGAGAGGGTACTGTAATAGGAAAACAAAGCTATGAAGTCATGTTTCATTATATATCCTACCAATTGGTTTCTGATTAATATATAATAGTGTATGTGAGAGACTCAGCTCTTACAATGCAGAAAAAACAGAGTGGAGTCTGAATAGCGTAGTAGGAAAATAAACCCACAAGTCATGTTTCAATTCAAATTTTGCAAATAGTTTTCCATTTGATATGTAATAATGTAAATGGAGGATTCAGTTCTTATTGAGTAATAATCCATATGCAATATCTGCAAGGGTCACTGTATGAACAGTGCCCAGGAAAATAACCAAAAATAAATATATAATTCAGATCATTTTCCCCGTAGAGTAGATTAAGTTGTCTTAATAATTCACAGTTACCAATAGTATGATGTTGAGTACAATGAATATCTTACTGCATGGATCATTAAGAATAATTTTCCACAGTGAAACACTTCAAATAATACCAATTGCTGTACATTATAAATTATCTGTATTATACAAGTACACTGGCAAAAATCTTGTACTTACTGAGCATATGGAGGAATTATTGTGCAATCTCCAGTTCCTACATCAGACTTATTTCCCACTTTTGTCATCTCTCTGGATCTGTGGGTAATCTGTCTATGTAGTGCTTTACCCATCCCAAAATATACAGCACAACCGTGGCCTCTGAACAATACTACCATGGGTCTCCAGTTTATTACATCAAAAGAGTCAGCAGATTTTCAGTTTTTTTAATATATTGAAATATACTCATACCCAATATTAGCAAACTACCATATAGTATTTTGGAAAATTGAGTCTACTATTGTGTTCATGATGTATTGTTGCATATCATGAGCCTAAATTAATTACAATAAGACTACACTTACATCAAGATAATGGGAGAAAAATAAAATAGTAAAAAAAAAACTATCACTTCTTTTGTGTCAACTCACTGTAACTCGCATTGTTTTCCTTGCATAAAATTTTCAGTCACTGTTTCAAAATCGGCACACTTTTCCAATTCTTTAGGCATGTTACATGTACTGTTTTCCAATTCTTTAGGTATGTTACATGTACTGTTTTCTAATTCTTTAGGTATGTTACATGTACTGTTTTCCAATTCTTTAGGTATGTTACATGTACTGTTTTCCAATTCTTTAGGTATGTTACATGTACTAATAAGGAAAAAAGTAGGTGGTCAAAATTGCCAGGAAATTAAAACTTCCCCATGTAGCCTGTAACTAACTGAGCAAGGTAGGTGAGCAAGAAACATAAAGAAAGCTGTATGGCGCTTGCCACCAGGAGATTCGAAGTGACCAATCACATGTGACTTTCTTAGACCAAGCATGGCCAAACCTCTCCCTATCTATGGTTTGTGTATACTATGTATGTTTATTGTTAAGATTTTAGTTTTTTCTGTAAGTTATTTATCAGCAGAGGGGTCTTTGGGCAAGTTTTTGGACAAACCATAAACCAGTTGCCTTTTTACTGATAGGAGTAATACCCCAACTTCAGTAGATTCAGGTTTCATGAACTATTTTGCTGTACTGATTAAGCATGGAACTTGCACCATTAGTATGAATATGAGGTAATCCTAGCTCATTGTGCAGTGTTCTTTTTATAAATACCCCGCAACCATAACTGCAAGAAGATTTCTAATGGCTATCCCTCGCTCTTTTCTACCTAGCCCTCACATTGCCTCCACTTTACAAGATTAAAACAAAAAATCTCTCCTGCCTAGGTACGAGCCACTGGGGCAATGGACCTCACCTTACGTCAGCCAGTGAAAGGACGTAAAAGAGGAGGAGCTATCCGGGTTGGTGAAATGGAGAGGGACTGCCTTATTTCCCATGGTGCTGCTTATAATCTCAAGGACAGACTAATGGACTGCTCTGACATATCTCAGGTGGGTATTAGGTCGTTGTCATTATTGCTGTTCATTGACTCTGTTTCTTGCAAATTCAAACAAGACAAAGGTAATTTATTTGCAGGAGGAAATATAGTATGGTCACTATATTGACAATAGATTGGTACAGTAGAATACGATTTCAACACGAGATAGATTCCTCAAACTATTTTCTTTTTACCAGAGTAGCACTTAGCAGGCTTTCTTCCACCTTAAGTGCCCTCCATTATTGTAAAATAAAAAGTAAGGTCAAATCTTTTCCTGTTAGGAATTAAGGGTTGTTAAGGAAGTGAGGGTGGTTCATAGCTAGGATTAAGTATTATTAAGAAAGAAATCGAGCAGCGAACGAAAGAGATTCGAGGGATCGTTTAGAAAGAGACGAGGTGACAACCAGAAGCCGCCCGCGCCACTTGCTTAGCAACCGTCGGTCAGTTAAGACGCCCACACTCGGTAGAAGGAAGCCGTTGGGTCAACACCTCCCCCTTGTTCTCGCTGTGCCTCGGTTACAACTACAACCTACTACTACTACTATTACTACAAGATTGGCACCACAAGGTTGATAGTTTCGAACAACTTACTCTTAAACTGCCTCCTCATCACAGCTAAGTGTATTCACAAGTTACTTTTCTATGGGGGGCCCTTTGAAGTGATCTAGACCGCTAGTGAGTCTGTAGCTGAGGTGATCTACCTAATATTGGAGGTGAGTTGGCCAAGTGGTTGTGCGATCCAAAGTGTTGTTATAAATTAGCAATAATTTTCAGAGTAAATAAGTGATGTAGATATTTACACATACTTCAGAAAGAGCAACTTAAGTGTAGATTTGCTTGGTAAATCACGGTGTAAACAAAACCGGCCCAGTGATCGCCGCCTGCCACAAGTAAACACAAGTTACTTGAATTAACTTCTCTTCATAATAGGCCACCTCCATTCAAATAACCGCAGCCTTGCTTTAAAGTAAATTCTTAAAGGTCAGTCCAGCAAACGAGGTACGCGAGTGATTCGTTTAGTTGGCCATTCGTTTGAGAAAGTTCTCGAGCGGCGGTCTGGGAGGCAATTAAGACTCTGACCTTGGACAATGGGGACCACCAGTGCTACCTAAACAACCCAGGGGAATCAATGCTTTAATTAAGCACCTCATTCCCGGAATGGTAACTACCATTCCGGGAGGAGCAAAGCTCCCTTTCAGCCATCGCAGGTGCTTGGGGTTCAGTGCGGGGGCTTCGGTCTCATTCAATTGAATGTCACCGGGATCGTTGCATTCGAGTCTTGGGGACTGCTGGCTGGGGGGCGTGCTCGTTGTATATTCCGCAATGAATGATTAGAGGAAGAATTTGTAGGTAATTTTAAGTAAATTTTATTGGTAAGCAAACTTTTACTTATTTTCAATTATGTCTGATGAGGAAAAGGAAGGTCAGAAAGAGGAGGTTGATCCTAAGGCACTGATTAGTTCATCGCGTAGAAAGAGGAGTGTGCACAAACGCAAGGTCACCATTAACATCAATAAGTTAAATGAGTTGAATGCGGCTATACAGTTTACCCCCTCTTTCTGCAAAAACCGTTTAAAGGAGATTGAAGCTGAGTTAGAACAAATCAAGAATTCTGACAGGGAAGTCAATGACCTCATGGAGTTGCATGATTTGAGTATTCATGAGGAGACATACTTTTATGAAGAGCTAGACTCTCAGGTAGATTATTATGTGCAAACTAGCACAGACTTAGACCAATATTACGTGAAGATACTCAAAGATAATCCACTAGTAATTCAGCTGATAAACACCAAGAAGTAATGACTAATTCAAACCTAGGAGAAAGCAGGCCACCTCTCATTCAGTGTGGAACCTTTACAGGGAAGGAGAAAGATAAATTTGTATTCAATACCTTCCTAACACAGTTTAATACTGTTATTGGTTCCAGAAAAAATCTTGTCTGACTGTCAAACTAGCATACTTGTATGGTTATTTCTGGATCTGGATCAGGATCTTAATGCGCAGGGCACCTGTATAGGTGCATAACACGCATATATTATCATTATATATCATTTAAGAGATTATGCTCTATCTGTTGTTAAACACTTGACCATCTCAAATGCCAACTACCACTTAGCCTTGCAGATGTTAAAACAAGAGTTTCTAGGTGTAAAATACATCATAGATGAAACTTATAAGAACATTTTAAAAGCAGCACCTTCTGGGGAATTTTACTCTAATTACACTTCTGTTAAAGTATATTTGAATGAAATTAGGTCATATCTGCATGAGTTAAAGACTCATGACATTGACCTTTAAACAGAAGAAACTGCTGGACACTCACTAATTAGCCACATTGTTTTTAATAAACTATCTGTGGCTTTAAAAAAAAGAGTTAGTTCATAGGCTGCCCAACAATTATCCTACTCTAACTGACATTTTTGCCAATAGCTATGAGGCCCCAAAAACATTAATTAATATTGCACCAGTTAGGAAAAGGACTTTTGATAAACCAAACCATAAGCCTTCTCGCAAATATGCTAAACCTGAAAGTCCTAGTAAAATTAAAGATGCTAAAGAAGGCAAGAGCACAATGCATAACTATAAATCTTTTAATAAGCCTCCAATATCAATTTGTAAGCCTTGTGATCAGAAAGGACATTCTCTGGGAAGATGTTCTAAGTTCCCTAAAGCTGATGATAAGGTCAAAAGACTTAGAGAATTGTCCATGTGTAAAAGGTGTGCCAGTTCAGGTCATGTAGAATCTGCTTGCTATGGCAAGCAAAATAAATTGAAGTTCGAATGTCAGTTATGTAAAAAGATAGAACACTTAAGGGGGTATGCCACACCTGGGGTTCATAAAAATATAGCATTTTGCAAAACTGGGTTAAAAACGTTCTTATACCATCTATAAATAATCCCCGAGCAATGTTTTCCTCGCAATGCAAATTTTACATGTCTGGCGCGGGTTTAAATGGACCGAGTTAAAGGTCCTTATATTTTTAAATTGATCATCTCTCCGTTCGATAAATTGTCTTTTTTAATCACAGAAAATCTAAAATCAATCAGATTTAAGTGAAAAGTTCAGGGAATGTTGATTGTACAAGTAGCTAGGGACCTATGACTAGATATTGTTGATAGGATAAAGGAAATAGGAGTATTAAGAGGAAAAATTGACAAAAAACCCGATTTTACGCGATGTTCGACGAACATAATAAAAAGAAATACCATTATGCCTTTCTATATGGGAAACTTTCAAAATATTTTCCATAGGACTCTAGGCATACCTAAAGACTATTCACAGCCAAAAAATGAAAGTGCTTGGTTATGTATTAATTGTGCTGTGTAATTTTAAGTGTCGCTACACATATACACACATGTATACGTATAAGTATACATATATTGTTCTGGCTCGTACAAAATGTAGGCAACATAGATGCCTACTTACCTGCATAGTTTCATCGCAATACCCCAGATAGTTTAGTTAGATGACCTCAGGTGTCGCGTACCCCCTTAACTTCTCTATGTCCTTTGCAAGATAAAAAAAAATCAGACCCCAAACCAAAGACCAGCATAAGTTTGTGTCTGGCTCAGAGAAGCCTTGATTCATCAAAGTTGCTTCCTACTATGACATTGAAATTAAGGAATGGAAAGAAAAGTAGGACAGTGAGATGCTTAACCCTTTCATTGCTAAGCGCTCGCAACGAGACTATCCCCTCAGGCGTGCTCGGGCACCCCATCGGGGGAAGGGGATCTCATTTAACCGCTGTATCTCAAAAACTATTCATCACAGCTACAAAACAAAAACACCATTGGAAAGAGGAGGCCAAGATCTATAAGATTCGGTTATGTAAGCCTCTCCTGTGAACGTACAGGCACGTTCAGGGGGTGTTTTTTGCTGTGAGTGCGACTGGCACTCGCAGCGAGCTTTTAGCACCACCAGCAAGTGACGCTAGTGCTTGCTCTTTTAACCTCTGGATCTCAAAAACTATTCATCACAGCTAAAAAACAAAAACACCATTGGAAAAAGGAGGCCAAGATCTATACGATTCGGTAATGTAAGTCCCTCTTGCAAAAGTACAGGCATGTTCAGGGGGTGTTGCCTGTGAAGACGTACATTTATATGTGCGTGACGGTCAGCCGTGAGGCAACTACTGTAGATCTCTTGATGATGGGGTGCTGGCAGGGCAGTATTGCCAACTGCAAAATTTACAACTATTTGGTCAAAATATCAGTCATGTGATAGGTGAAGCTATGCAAAAATGTCACTATATTGGACAACAACATCCACCAGTTGCTCGTCCGTAGATTTTCCGCACTGGGTTGACATGATTTTCCACCAGATTTAGTGGAGAACCCACTCAATTGGCAATCCTGTGTTATGAGAAATATTGTTGGAACACTCATACGCGGGAGATTGAGTGCGGCTGGAGCTTGCAGTGAGCGTTTAGCATCACCAGTAAATATGCCTAACACTCGCTGCGAGCGTTTAGCCATGAAAGGGTTAATAGACACAGGCAGCCAAAGGTCATATATATCAGAAACAGCTGCTAGAGATCTACGCCAGGATGTGAAGTAGGCATGTACATTGGCCAAGAGACTAGACAATTCAAACAAATGTCCACGGTGATAAAACTAGAGAAGAGATTAGTATTTGTCCCTTTGTTATTGGATAGAACTCTAAACATATCGTTTGAAGTCCCAGGAATGAATGAAGTTGTTAATAATTTCAAACATAAGAACATTGGCCTTTTGGATGAGACCTATGAAAAACGAAACCATGAAATAATAACGGTAGACATACTGTTAGGTATCGACATCTTCCAGTATATGTCATCAGTAACATGAAAGGAGCTTCTAGGTGGTTCCTGTCTGGTATTTAATAACAAAGCAGCCCCTATGGGCACAGTATTTAATTTTTTGAGCGACAGTCAGGGTGAATGTATAATAAAATCCGTACGCCCACGTCAGCCCTTTATGCCTGCGCACACGTGGATATATGAAATGAGTGCAGGAAGGATGTATTAATGTCCGTGGAAAGTATTGCACGCTCCCCGTTATTTCTTGAACATTTCACTTGTCATCATTTCACTCTTAGGAAGGAAATACAGCCCTCCATGCCCCCCATCGCCAGTAAATGCACTCCACACCATTACGCTGGACGGGTGTTTCACGGGTTTACTTGTGTACTGAGGCAAGTAGCGGTTGGAGTTCTTGGGATGCCTCACTTTCCCTTGCCGTATTTTGATCCATCTGGGCCCGGATCCACAAAGGCTTAGTGCGTAGTTTTGGGCCCTTAGTGCGTAGTTTTGAGAACATCAAGATTCACAAAGCTCGCGCGCCAATAACTACCAACTAATCGATGACGTCACGGGTTAGCACGCGGATCTACAAACACTTACCGCACTCTGTGTGATGCTAAATTTGTTGTTAAATAACTGCTGCCTCGAAGCTGACGGTAACGCTAACAGTATTATGAGATTTACGTATAAATGCTTATAAATCGCGTTTTTCAACTTGAAATATAACTTTGCGAGTAGAGGAGGCCCATTTCTTAATAAAAAGATGAGATATGCACCCTTTGAGAGGTTTATGATAAGTGTGGGCGGTATGGCAACACCCGGCCCGGGGATTGCCAGACCTCCCACCTCTGCCTGCTGCTGGAGGATGGCTTGGCGACGAGGAAAAGTTGCCGAACTTTATGTAATTTCTGATTTGCTAGGGAGAATTTTGCGTTTTCCTTCAATATGAAGATACAGAAAGCGTTAATTTACCCATACATGTCAACAGAACTATCTTACAATATATAATAGCGAAGAAATCTGAGGCATATAGATACCCAGGCTCAATTCTGCCCAAGGCTCAATTTTGTCGATGACAGGGGCCTATATTTTTCCTTCCCCTGTCATTATTAATGAATCTCAGGTGTCGCAACTAAATATTCACCTGTGGAAATATATTGATGTATATGTGATTGGTATCCTATTTTCTGAGAAAAATTAATGTGCGATAATGGGTGTCGGAGTGCTGCTCTGGAAGATGGCTTGGCGACGAGGAAAAGCTGCCAAACTTTATGTACTTTCTTATTTAATGAGGCAAATTTTGACATGGTCTTTGTCATCATAATAAAGAATGATGATCATGCTAGTTCTAGACGCCATATCAGTCGAAAAGAACCCCACATACAGGAGCTTGAGCTAAGATAACAGAGGCATGTGGATGCCCGGGCTTAATTTTGCCCGAGGTTCAATTTTGCCCGTGACACCGCCCCCATCCGTGGAGGAACCATGGACCTTTGTCGGGTGACAGCTAGCCCATGAGTTGGGCTGCAGATATGGCAAGACAGTCTTAATTTTCCCTATTCTTTCCTTCCGTCCTTCGTTCTGTCTGCCTCGATATCTGTCCCATATTTCTATTTGCTTTCTTCCTGCCTCAATCTCCTCCGTATCTTCTTTTTCTTCATCTTAAGCATGTTCGTAGGTAACAAGACATCGAACAGCAGAGTTACTTTGACGGAAATGTGCAGCAAACAACGAAATAATTGAATTCGTTGATTACGATTTTGTACAATTTGCCTTGAAAGGAAGAAAAATGGGAAAAGAGAATGGGTTTCTTGAACCAGCAGCTGGAGGGAGGATCGGCTGACGGTTCTGTAAACGTGCTTGCGATTCGCTGCAAGGCCAATGACGTCATCAACCAATCAGCGGCCTCGCTGACTTAGCGCGCCTCTAACTACAGTCTAACAGCCTCTTCCATTTAGCGTAACTCGTTTCTGGTTCGTGATCTGTAGAGTCCTTTGAAAGATAGAGTCCCGACAGCCTAAGATTTGGACCCCATTATTGGCCCTGTTTTCGCCGCAAGAGCGTGTGCTTGTGTTTGAAAAGCGCGGCGAAAACACAGGGCCAATAATGGCATCCAAATCTTAGGTTGTCGGGACTCTATGAGGGACTCTACAGATCACGACCCAGAAACGGGTTACGCTAAATGGAAGAGGCTATAAGGTTTGCTTCGTGAATCTGACGCTAACGTCGGTAGCTAAATCAATAGTGCGTAGTTATGTTAGTTCGTAGTTATTGAGTCTGTTCGTGAATTCGGGCCCTGAACTGCTTTCATAACTAAAAAGCACGTTCCTCCATTGTTCTGGAGTCCACTCCTTGTATTTGCGTGCAAATGCAAGTCTCTTCTTTCTCATCTGCTTTGTAAGAAGGGGTTTGTCGGCCGGCCTGAATGTTGATAGGTCAAGCTCCTTTTGTGGTCGTTCCTGGATGGTTCGCTCTGAGATATCTCCTAACAGATCTGGGTGCAGCTTCTTCAGTTCACAAGCTGTAATCCACGGGTCCTTCATAACCTCAAACTTCATGAGGGTATCAGTTGCCTTGGATGTCTTTCTTGGCCTCCCAGACGCTGGTTTCTTAGAGGTATGGTGTTTGGAGGGAGGGTGCCAGCGGCTGCAATCAGGCGGCGAATGGTGCTTTCCTGTCGCCATGTACGTCTGGAAATTTCTTTTGTTGGCACATTTTCAATCTTCCATGCCAAAATTCTGGACTTTCCTTCATTGCTGAGGTTGGCTGGAGCCATGCAGATTCTGTAGCATAAAAATGGGAAGGCTGGGAGGGCAAAGAGGTGTAGTAGGGCATTATGGAATGGAAAAAGTGTCGTACACTCTCTCCAAGGCAGCTCACTGAGCACTGAGGAGAGAATCGTCAATCCAGACAACTTAGACAAGGCAAGTATAGAGAAGGTATCGTCATACAGGCGGGAGGAAATTACTCGTTGGCAACTCCTATAGCCTTCACCCTTGGCCACGCCCCATCCTCGTTGTCTGCCCAAACCGACGACTTCACACACCTCACTTCCACCCTGTTTCCTGACCCCAACATTCATTTTTACGAAAACCTGAGACCACCATCATCTTCCTGAGAAAATTCTGCATCACACTAGCATAAAATTGTAACAATAATGTAAAATCACACATACGAAAATCAGAGTTAAGTGAAGTAGGGAATAAATATTTTCTTGCACTTATTTCCCTTCAACCCCTTAGTACTCAGCTGGTTTTCGTCGCATCACTTTTTTAAGCACAGATTCTAAATCTGCATGCTTTTCTGCTTCTGATGGTGTAGGGCACGTCCCGAGGTAAAAATATACAGAGGGTCAAAATCACCTCCGAACATAAGCCACGCCGTGACGGCGTTCATTCGCATCGGCATTTGTTTACTCAAGTCAGACTCGCCGCTCAAGTGAGGTGAGCGGCGAGCCTGACTTGAGTAAACAAATGCCGAGGCGAAAGAACACCTTCACGGCGTGGCTTATGCTCGGAGGTGATTTTGACCCTCTGTATATTTTTACTGTAACGGTCCGAATGTGAGTGAACGAGAATGTAAGTCAGTTAGTAACAAAACAGGCTCCAAATGATAACACTCAGTAAGGTTATATATAAATATGTATTTGGTTTATTTGTAAAGGTTAGCAGAGTGCTAATAAAAATATGAAAAAAAAAAATGAATGACCGACAGGCTGTAGGCCTCTAAGCTAGCTAGCTACCGGCACAAGGGAGATTTGGGGAATACACAGAATGCTTAGCTCTGTAGTTGCTGGATGCGGAGGAGGAGGAGCTGGCGTGAGTGTCGGGCTCGGCAGAGGACGTCCACGATGGGAATGGGCGGTCCTGGTGATGGACAGACGGGCGCCGCTTGATGCAGAGATGGAGCGGCTCGGGTGGTATGAAGAGACGGGCGCCCTTTGATGTAGGGAGCAGCTTGGGGCAGTGGTATTTCGGCCCCCAGGACAGTCGAGGGGCAGGTTACCCCGCCATACAAGTTCCCATCCTGTAGTCCGTCTCACCCCGCAGGCCGTGGGTGGTTTTTCGGGGGGGGGCTGAGTGGAGAGGTGGACACCGCTCTTACTCAACTCCAACTCGCTGCCTTTCCTTGCTAGGGCTGCTGCTCGCCTCCTGCTAGCCCGCCTCACACAGTAGGCCGTGGGTGGTATGTCCGTCCTCCAAGCTTCTGGCTTGCTGCCGTGGTGCTCGTCTCCTCACCTCTCTCCCGCTTCTCGTCCTTCCTCCTCACTTCTCTCAAGCTTCTGCTTGCTTCCTCCTCCTCCTCGCTTACTCATCAGCTTCTCTCCCCCATCACGTGATCTTTTAACCCCGCATTACTGACTCTCTCTCCCTTCCGGAACATTCTTTTACAATCAAACCCCTACCTATCTAACTAACTAGTTATTGGTTTCTTGGAGGGGTTCGAGGCTTTGGGATGAGGGATTTCAGTAACTCGTTCATATATTCGCTCATTCGCTCGCCGTGTTATCTTCTCATAACCTTTTACGCACTTACATTCCTCAGCTACCCATTCACTCTTTCACTCATTCACTCACTCACTCACGCTCCCACTCGCTCACACTTACGCTGTCACTCACCGACTTACTCACATTCTCTCGTTCATTCATGCACTCACTTTCTCACTCTGTTACTCACTGACTTACTCACATTCTCGTTCACTCACATTCGGACCGTTACATTACCTCGGGACGTGCCCTACACCATCAGAAGCAGAAAAGCATGCAGATTTAGAATCTGTGCTTAAAAAAGTGATGCGACGAAAACCAGCTGAGTACTAAGGAGTTGAAGGGAAATAAGTGCAAGAAAATATTTATTCCCTACTTCACTTAACTCTGATTTTCGTATGTTTAATTTTACATTATTGTTACAATTTTATACTAGTGTGATGCAGAATTTTCTCAGGAAGATGATGGTGGTCTCAGGTTTTCGTAAAAATGAATGTTGGGGTCAGGAAACAGGGTGGAAGTGAGGTGTGTGAAGTCGTCGGTTTGGGCAGACAACTAGGATGGGGCGGGGCTTAATTAGGCTCGAGGAAGGGGCGGAGCTTATCGAGACGCCAGCCAATCATCGTCCAGGATGAGATGCCGTGAACATTTCTATATATATTTTTTATTCACCGACAATTGCTTTATAGGGTATATAACAAAAAATCCACATCTTATTTTATTTTATTGTAGTCGTTTATAACACAAAAAACATCCGAGAGGTCCTAATAAAAAAGCTCATTTCAAAATTTGATTCTTCACTTTCTATGAGAGTGACGATACCTCTCTATACTTGCCTTGAATCCAGAGACATACCCTCACCTTTCCCGTGCGCGTGGCAGCAATACAAAACGTACAAAATTGGCTCCACTGTACGATAGCCTAGCTCACCATAATTCGGAGATTTCGGGCAGTAGCGCACAGTACTTTTCGCGTACACTGTATAGTCGTAAAAACGAGAAAAAAAAATTAGGGGTTACGTCAAACTCCCCGCCTTGCCCCCCCCGCCCCTTGTTTTCTGCAATATTACATTATCTACGCTAACGCCAGTGTCGGCAAGCCTTTTTCCATCCACAGTGAATGCGTGGGCGTTGTGGCGTCTCTTGCAAACGATAATTAGTGACTTAACGTAAGAAAAATTGTCGGGGCGTTGCGGGGCTCTGGTCAGCACCCGCCATGGCCCTAAGGACGTGGGTATTAAGATTCGCTCCTAACGGGGTAATTAACGCTTGTACACCTGACATATATATATATATATATATATATATATATATATATATATATATATATATATATATATATATATATATATATATATATATATATATATATATATATATATATATATATATATATATATATATATATATATATATATAGACATATATATGGGCGCCATGGTACGCGCAATAAACACCACACACAGGCAAAGCAATGCCTGGAGAAGGTAGGGCACACACGCAAAAGCACTTCATTGGGCCATGGTGAACGTAAACAATGGCGTGCGGGGCGCTTGTTGTGTTGTGGTGCGCAAGGTAAAGAGAATATCTTTGCCTTGGTGGTGCGGCACGCCATCCGGGCAGAGCTTAGAGGCATCGCGCGGGCAATTTGAACGACATTTGGCAGCACGCGACTTTTTTTTTTTTTTTTTTTTTTTTTTCTAAATCACATTTTATGAAAACTCCCAGATACGGGCGAGGTCAGATGTGGTGCACCCGCATAACTGAGGGTTTACTCTATCGACTTTAACTCGTTCGTGGTCAACCACGTTAGCTAACGTGTTAATGTTGTTACTCACTCTGGTCAACCACGTCATATGACGTTTTATTATAATTTTTTTTTCCCACGTGAATGAAATGCCTCTAGCGGTTTATAATTACATTTATTGAAGTGTCAGGCATCTTTTCTCAAGTGATGACTTTATGCGCGGCAGTTTTATTGGTTCAGAGCATGCTTATACAGTATGGCACGTAGACGTCGACTCGGCGCTCTCACTTATGAGCAAATTCAGCTTCATTTCAATGAAGAGGATGGTGATACTGACAGTGAATCTACAACAGATGATAGTGATAAAGATGAAGATTACGTTTTTCAAGAAAGTGAAGAAAGCCAATCAGCAAGTGGATCTGAATATTATCCAGCAGACACAGCAGTAGCTGACTACTACTCCTCAAACATATGCTCTGGACCATCACCTACTCAACTATCTTCACCTCCTTCCACCTCTAGATGGTTATATCCACCACGTGGTGGCAGAACGAAGATGGCAAGACGTCGGAGTTCATCAAGCGAAGATGAAAGCAATGCGTCTCGTCCAAGAGTGACTCACCCACCCGCCCGTGGTCTCACTCCAGCCAGACAGACGCCTTCCCGCCGATCCTGTAGGTCACGTGTTATGCCACATTTCCTTTTTAGGTTTCCTGTTCAGAATTAGCAGCCTATTTTCCGACAAATTGTGTTCTTATAGCCTAGTCATACACTAGCATAAGAATGTAGTGTTATACAAAAGGAAACAATTGTTATGCCACATTTCCTTTTTGTTTCCCATTCGTAATTACTATTTTGAGACTAGTTGTGTTCTTATAGTGATACAATATCATAGGAATGTAGTGTTGTGCAAAAGAAAAACAATTGTTAGAGGAAGAGTTGAAAATAATTTCAGTGGTGAGGTTATGTCTGGCAGAGCCGCGCCACAGGTGCCAGTTAAATGCCGGCGGGGCATTTAAGAAAAGGTAAGGAGGAAATTTCCATGTTATTTTCTTATGTGGAGATATTTTTGGGTTCATTAGGCCCAAATTTTTTTTTTACATTTTTCATGACCAGGGGGAGTACACACTGTAATCTAGGTAACCACGAAGGGGTTAAGCAAGTAATTGGGAAGCAACTAAAAGAGGAAAAGGAAAATGTAGAAAAAGAGCTGGTCAAGGTCATAAACCCTCTCGCGCACGATGATGCATTTCACGTCATCAAGGGTAAAAGGTCCTGCCGTAAGATGATGTGTAACGCGTCATAAAAGTTTTAAAAAATGATTAAAATTAAGTTTTTGGTGAAAGTGCGTCGAATTTGAGAGCGTCATTTGTTGGGATAAGTTTCTTAATGGTAACATATGGCAACCTTTCTAAGGAGTGTAGATGAGGAGCTTTGATCGATTTTTATTTGTTAGCCTACTCTCACGGGGGAGGAAAAAAATACAATTTTCTCGGTGTAACTCGGAAACTAATGTATGAGGATTTTGAGGATACTATAAGAATCCTCACTTAATTCTGCTTCGAAACATATATTCGGCTAAAAAAGTTGGCCCACAAAATTTTGAGTTAGCGAGTGGGGAAGAGTTGGTACTTATGATTTATGTATTGTCTACAATACTCTTTACGGAGACTTGAAACAAGTTTGTTTTGTTTATATATATATATATATATATATATATATATATATATATATATATATATATATATATATATATATATATATATATATATATATATATATATATATATATATATATATATATATTCTCCTCTTTTTATTTGCGCGTGTTCTAGTACAAATCTTTATGAAGCCATTGATACCAAATTTATTGGGGTACGATATATCTGTGAAGGTAAAATACATTGGGAATGTAGATTTTACGTTTTTTTTTTTTTTGGTTGCTGGGGATATGTGGTTGAATTGGGCAGCTATTGAATTGGCCAGTGGTGTGCAGTGGTGGAGATATTTGAGAAATGTTATAAGGGGGTTGCTGGGAAATGTTGCGGTCTGCCATGTATCGGTGCTTGCGTTTTCTCAAGTATCGTTAACGTTCGTTTTCTGCAACTTTGAAGGGGTAACTAATCATGTGATCAAAATAGCTAACATAGATATATATTAATTGGAGTATTACTGTTGGATCAGGAAAATTATATCATATGGTTAATATAAGTAATGTATAAAGGGCTCAATGTATATGTAAAAATACACAAAGACTATACCAACTTCTATATTATCTATAACAATATTGATGGCAGGATTGGTTACCCCTGTAAAGTTGTAGAGGGTGGGTGCTGGTGAAATTTGAGAGAACGTAAGCGTCGATGTGTGGTGGACTGCAGTGTTTCTCGGTACCTGTTTTCTAACAAATTTCTCAAATAATTATGTTGCTGTGTACTGTTTGCCAACTCAACAGCCGCCTAATTTGATTGCATATCCTTAGCAATCAAAAAAGCGCAAAATCTGACCATGAATAAGAATTAATAAGGGTTTTTCAGTACATTTTATACCGTGAGAGCAGGTTGAGAGTGAACCAGATGACATACCGCAGTCATGACGTCATCGATGACGTTGCAGTGAGCTATCCTTATAGAGGGGTTGCACGTGACGTCATCATCAGCGACCAGCTGATCACTTCTCAGCTGCCCCGCAAAGGCCCGCCATTTTGGGAGGCACATACTCACCGCAATAGAACTCCTCAGCTTTTCCCCGCCATGTTACTGTGTTGGTGTTTGCGTTAGTGGCCCATCTATTTCTGTGTTGGTGCATGTGTTAGTGTCCATCTATTACTGTGTGGGTGGGTGTATTATTAGCCCATCTATTACTGTGTGGGTGGGTGTGTTAGTTGCCCATCTATTTCTGTGTTGGTGCGTGTGTTAGTGTCCATCTATTACTGTGTGGGTGGGTGTATTAGTAGCCCATCTATTACTGTGTGGGTGGGTGTATTAGTAGCCCATCTATTACTGTGTGGGTGGGTGTATTAGTAGCCCATCTATTACTGTGTTGGTGCGTGTGTTAGTGTCCATCTATTACTGTGTGGGTGGGTGTGTTAGTGTCCATCTATTACTGTGTGGGTGGGTGTATTAGTAGCCCATCTATTACTGTGTTGGTGCGTGTGTTAGTGTCCATCTATTACTGTGTGGGTGGGTGTGTTAGTGTCCATCTATTACTGTGTGGGTGGGTGTGTTAGTGTCCATCTATTACTGTGTGGGTGGGTGTGTTAGTGTCCATCTATTACTGTGTGGGTGGGTGTATTAGTAGCCCATCTATTACTGTGTGGGTGGGTGTATTAGTAGCCCATCTATTACTGTGTTGGTGCGTGTGTTAGTGTCCATCTATTACTGTGTGGGTGGGTGTATTATTAGCCCATCTATTACTGTGTGGGTGGGTGTGTTAGTGTCCATCTATTACTGTGTGGGTGGGTGTATTATTAGCCCATCTATTACTGTGTGGGTGGGTGTGTTAGTTGCCCATCTATTTCTGTGTTGGTGCGTGTGTTAGTGTCCATCTATTACTGTGTGGGTGGGTGTGTTAGTGTCCATCTATTACTGTGTGGGTGGGTGTATTATTAGCCCATCTATTACTGTGTGGGTGGGTGTATTAGTAGCCCATCTATTACTGTGTGGGTGGGTGTATTAGTAGCCCATCTATTACTGTGTTGGTGCGTGTGTTAGTGTCCATCTATTACTGTGTGGGTGGGTGTGTTAGTGTCCATCTATTACTGTGTGGGTGGGTGTGTTAGTGTCCATCTATTACTGTGTGGGTGGGTGTGTTAGTGTCCATCTATTACTGTGTGGGTGGGTGTGTTAGTGTCCATCTATTACTGTGTGGGTGGGTGTGTTAGTGTCCATCTATTACTGTGTGGGTGGGTGTATTAGTAGCCCATCTATTACTGTGTGGGTGGGTGTATTAGTAGCCCATCTATTACTGTGTGGGTGGGTGTGTTAGTTGCCCATCTATTACTGTGTGGGTGTGGGTGTTAGTGGCCCATCTATTACTGTGTGGGTGGGTGTGGTAGTGGTCCATCTATACTGTGTGGGTGTGGGTGTTAGTGGCCCATCTATTACTGTGTGGGTGTGGGTGTTAGTGTCCATCTATTACTGTGTGGGTGGGTGTGTTAGTGTCCATCTGTTACTGTGTGGGTGGGTGTTAGTGTCCATCTATTACTGTGTGGGTGGGTGTGTTAGTGTCCATCTATTACTGTGTGGGTGGGTGTGTTAGTGTCCATCTGTTACTGTGTGGGTGGGTGTGTTAGTGTCCATCTATTACTGTGTGGGTGGGTGTGTTAGTGTCCATCTATTACTGTGTGGGTGGGTGTGTTAGTGTCCATCTATTACTGTGTGGGTGGGTGTGTTAGTGTCCATCTATTACTGTGTGGGTGTGTTAGTGTCCATCTATTACTGTGTGGGTGGGTGTGTTTTTGTCCATCTATTACTGTGTGGGTGGGTGTGTTAGTGTCCATCTATTACTGTGTGGGTGGGTGTGTTAGTGTCCATCTATTACTGTGTGGGTGGGTGTGTTAGTGTCCATCTATTACTGTGTGGGTGGGTGTGTTAGTGTCCATCTATTACTGTGTGGGTGGGTGTGTTTGTGTCCATCTATTACTGTGTGGGTGGGTGTGTTAGTGTCCATCTATTACTGTGTGGGTGGGTGTGTTAGTGTCCATCTATTACTGTGTGGGTGGGTGTGTTAGTGGCCCATCTATTACTGTGTGGGTGGGTGTGTTAGTGTCCATCTATTACTGTGTGGGTGGGTGTGTTAGTGTCCATCTATTACTGTGTGGGTGTGGGTGTTAGTGTATATATTACTCTGTGGGTGGGTGGGTGTTAGTGTCCATCTATTACTGTGTGTTTTAGTGGCCCATCTATTACTGTTACTGATAGGTGCTACACTGCCACTCACGGTAGGTAGACAGGGGCTGCCAAGTATAGGTCAGTGGGCTTTTTGCGAACCCCTTACGTTTTCATGTTCTTACTAAACACCGCCCGGGGATGCCCGGGGTTAAATTAGTCATATATTCATTGTTCTTATCATCAAATATATCTTAAAGTTTGATAATAAATGTATATACTGTATGTCCATCATCATTTGGCAGCCTAATGGATAGTTATATAACGAACCCTAGCCTCACTGTCCAGATTATTTGCATATTCACTTAGACTGTGTCATGAAGACGGAAGGCACGGGCCAGCCATCATCAGGGGGCAGGGGCTCAGCTGATTCTTGCCTCCCAAAATGGCTGACAGTTGTTTTTCCTAAAACAAAAGCGAAGCGGTGTGACGTCAGTGCAACCCCTCTATAGTATATAATCCTTGGTCACACCATAGTGCGAGGAATAGTGCTAATAGGCTTTTAGGCTTTATTAAAAGAACGGTAACCAACAAAAGTGCAGAGGTCATCCTCAGACTCTATTTAGCGTTAGTTAGGCCACACTTAGATTATGCTGTCCAGTTTTGGTGCCCACACTACAGAATGGACATCAACTTGCTAGAAACAGTTCAGAGGAGGATGACCAAGATGATTCAGGGACTGAGGAACCTCCCATATCAAGATAGGCTGAAACATCTCAACTTACATTCACTAGAAAGACGAAGAGTGCGGGTAGATCTGATAGAAATATTCAAATGGGTCAAGGGTTACAACAAAGGCGATATAAGTAAAGTACTTAGAATTAGCCAGCAGGATAGAACAAGCGGTAATTGATTTAAATTAGAAAAGTATAGATTTAGGAAGGAAAATAGGCAGGCATTGGTTTAATAATAGGGTGGTGGGGAAATGGAATAGACTCAGCAATCACATAGTGAGTGCAGACACGATAGCTTCTTTTAAGAGTAGACTTGATAGCTACATGGACGAGGATGACAGGTGGTAGTGGGGGGGAATCTGGAGCTGCCCTGTGTAGGTCATTTGGCCTTTTGCAATCTCCCTATGTTCTTAAATATTTACTGAACCCTTGAATAGTCCCATCGACCCCTGGGGATCTATATTGATAAGCTTGGGAACCCTAGCACGAAGGAAAGGAAGGGGAGCGGTGATGAGAGATACAGAGGTAACTGAACTGGGTGGGAGGGATTGGCTCGAGGCCTAAGTATGTTAGGAAGAGGGAGAGGGTGGAGGGTTTGGATGGGGGGGTGACCTACATTGCGTCAGAGATATGTGGGCCATTGAGGAATGGGAGCTGAGAAGGAACATCACGTGATGGACTTATTATGCCCTCCACACCTGGCACACCTTGAGAGCGCTGCATGAGCGTCATTGTACGAGCTTGCCGGCCAATGGTGTATTGATGTTTTTACTCATTTATCCATACATGAAATAATGAAGAAAATATATTTTGATCAACTTAACTGTGGCACTGGGGATATTTTTCGACTGAATAAGACAGTTGCAACAGAAACAGTCAATAATCAACTCGTCCAAAATGTGTTTCATATTGAATGTGTGAATTAACACGTCCCTCTCATTGCTTTCTTCATTCGTCTTCGTAGCGAATACTTACAAAGATAGCTAAAATGAAAAATACGAAAAAAAATGAGGTAGGATGAATTCCTTTTCTTTTAAGAAATAGAGACAGAGAGATGATGGACCAGTAAAATAAAAGGCTTAATAAACTCGCTGCGGTACGTAATGAATAAAAAAAATGCTTAAATCATCTTCTATATAGTAGGTAGGTAGTCTGAGATGGCAACGCGCCAGCCATGATCAGCTGACTGGTAGGCGTGGTGACGTCATTGTAACTCGGCCAAGGAGCACCACACGCTGTCGAAAGGAGCTCCTGCACCCGCTCCCATTTTCTTTTCTTTTGATCCTGTCGAAGTAACTCTAGGTTTTGGATATCTGCTTGGCACAACAAAAAATCATAAAGGAAATTGAGCGCCAGCAGGTGCCACGCGACAGACGATTGTGAGAACGAACTTGGAAATTGACTCTTCGTCCTTGGCATCGATTGTAACGTAACGGAGAATGAGACATTCTCGTGGCCAGAAGAGGACTGACAGACAACATATAGGACTGCGATTCTCTCTCTCTCTCTCTCTCTCTCTCTCTCTCTCTCTCTTACATAAACGACTGTACATTGTCCCAGACAGAGTTTTCCTGATTCATACAGAGTTTTCCTGTTACATGAATCAGTCTTGCATATTGATACTTTTACGATCATTTTATTGCTGTTTCATCAAGTTTATATGGGTCAAACACTACCTTATCTTATCTTGAGAGCAGGAGGCATGCACTGATAGTGTGTGTGTGTGTGTGTGTGTGTGTGTGTGTGTGACAAATATAGGTAGTCCCATGACCTACCTCAAGGGTCCAACCTTTGTTGTCCACCCTAAACCAGTGTCTCGTGCAGATATGAGAGAGAGAGAGAGAGAGAGAGAGAGAGAGAGAGAGAGAGAGAGAGAGAGAGAGAGAGAGAGAGAGAGAGAGAGAGACGTTAATAAAAGTAATGGGGAACTCTAAGCTGAACTTTGGTAGAGGCCAGCTCTGTATCTGGTCCCCCATCGTGAAGGAGATAGAAATGCAATATCTCATTTATTTGTTTAATGAACATTTAGCAGAGAAGAAAGAAATGCTTACCTTGCTTTGATTCTTGCAATACTAACCCATTCTGCTGCAAATCTGGCTGCCGCAGTTTCTGCTCGCTAATGGTCTGCGACTTCACAGACGTAGACTTATTATAAATAGTCTGTTATTTTGTCTATGTGATGTCATCCTGTCATTGTGAGGGGGGCCTCTGTAAACACATCACCTCTTATATGGAAGTTTTGGGATTTTTAAGTCCCAACATTTTTTTCTAATCATGTTTTCGTTGTTTTGTAAATACATTGCAGGAGTGGGTGTGTGAAAACTGTGGGGGTTTGTTAGAGCCATCATTGCTGCCTGACGGTGGCAGCAAATTGTATGCAGGCCAACAGCCGGAGTGTCTGGCGTGTGGACCTTCGGCTACTGTGCGTCAAGTGAGCCTTCCCTACGCATTGCGGTACCTGGTGGCTGAACTCACATGTGTAGGCATCAAGACGCAGTTGGGTCTGCGCTCCGCTGGGGAAGTCATTAATGGCAGGCGAGTGCAGCTCACAGCTCATGAGTCTCATGCAGAACAACCTGCCTAACACATGACACTCGATCAGCTCGTCAGGACTTACAAAGGAGAGCTGTCAAGTGCCTATATAGTGTAGAAGTATTTCATCCATCAGGAGAGTATCCAACGCTTGTTGTGCTGCGTTAAGATGAACTAGTAAGTGTTTATTTAGCGTCGGCTAACGATCTTAATTTGTTATGTCAAGGTATGCCTTAATTTAATAGGCTTGATAAATAAAACATAAGAAAGCTAACATCTTTGTTTATTATAATGATTCTAAATTCCTTATTTAAAATGTTAATGATTGAGCCCATCTGGGTGCAGTGAAATGATGAGATATACACAGATGATGGATAAACGTGGCTGAGACCTCACCCACCCTGAGTGTTATTATTGCTTCCTCCACCGTGTGCCACCGCGGGCCGAATCGAAGGGCGGCGTTGGGATTAGGGGAGGTGTCAGCCATGTCAGGTCTGGAGGAGTATGGACTTCACTTTGTGGAATCCTCGAGGTAGGCGATGAGGTCTGCCCTCTCGTTCTTCTTCTTGAGTCCAGCGAAGACCATCTTAGTGCCTGGGATATATTTCTTTGGATTGGTAAGGTAGACATCCAGGGTGTCAGGGCCCCACGTGATGCCCTTAGACTTGTTAGCGTCCGTGTACACATAACCCGACGCCTTGCCGGTCTGACGCCCAATGAGACCATTTAGGTTGGGTCCCGTCTTATGTTTTCCACCTGCCTCGACTGTGTGGCACTGTGCGCACCTCTGAACGAAGAGTTTCTTGCCCTTCTCGACGTCACCCATAATCTGACGAAAGGAATTTCATTGAAGCTTGAGTGAAAATGACATTTAAAACTACTAATGTTGGACATGTGGACACCAAAAGCTGTAACCCCCAATTTTTGAGTAAACCCAAGAATACAGATTTACAGCACTGTTACTGGCTAATGAAGTAGATATAAAATTTTAAGTGAAGGATAATTTTAAGATTTATTACGGAATTTAATCACCATGTATATCTTTGTCACATACCAACCACAGTTCCGCTACCTATCATAAAACCTGCTAGTTCATGGTGGTACTTCACAATATCAACAACATTGTTAGAAAATCATCAACTCCTAGAACATATTCTCTACATGGTAATGAAACTGCTTTATCAACTCAAATGTATCGATTTTGCCATGGTGAGTGGATGTACGTGTTTCCTCCTCAGAGATAATTATGAAATATTTGTAAACTTAGCCATACATCAACAATCCATGATATATATATATATATATATATATATATATATATATATATATATATATATATATATATATATATATATATATATCATTTCAAAAGTGTTATCATATAGTAACAACACAAGGATTAGCTATTCACACACACACACACACACACACACACACACACACACACACACACTCCCCCACCCGACTTATATAGATAGATTGATAGATAGATGTGGAGAGAGAGAGAGAGAGAGAGAGAGAGAGAGAGAGAGAGAGAGAGAGAGAGAAACTGATACATTTATAAATAAAATTTGTCAAATGGAAGGAGGTGACAGCTGAGTGGTCAGCGTACGGGCGCGACGTCCAGGTGACCCAGGTTCGCGTCCTCCCGCCGCTTCACCACTTTTTTTTTTTTTTGTTTTTTTTTTTACAGCTATGGAGACAGTGAATGGGCGTAATGAAAAAAAAAAAAAAATCTACTGCTCCAGAACAGAGGTTAAAGGAGTGTTCGAAATCAGAGGTCAATTTCGGGAGGAGAGGTGTCCTGATACCCTCCTCTTGAAAGAGTTCAAGTCATAGGCAGGAGGAAATACAGATGAAGGAAGATTGCTCCAGAGTTTACCAGCGTGAGGGATGAAAGAGTGAAGATGCTGGTTAACTTGCATAAGGGGTTTGGACAGTATAGGGATGAGCATGAGTAGCAAGTCTTGTGCAGCGGGGCCGCGGGAGTGGGGGAGGCATGCAGTTAGCAAATTCAGAAGAGCAGTCAGCATGAAAATATCGATAGAAGATAGAAAGAGAGGCAACATCGCGGCGGAATTTAAGAGGTAGAAGACTATCAGTATGAGGAGGAGAGCTGATGAGACGAAGAGCCTTAGACTCCACTCTGTCCAGAAGAGCTGTGTGAGTGGAGCACGATTCCGGGCAGAAATGTAAAGTTCATAATTAGCATTAGTTTGAAGGCTCTGGTACCTTTTGTGAGCTGCCTCTCTATCATTGACAGCACGAGAACAAGCGTGATTAAACCAAGGCTCTTTAGCGTGAGGAGTAGAGAAAGAACGAGGAATGTATGCCTCCATTCCAGAGACAATCACCTCTGTGATGCGCTGAGCACACACAGAGGGGTCTCTTTCCTGGAAGCAATAATCATTCCACGGGAAATCGGAAAAGTACATCCTGCAAAATGCCAGAAGCATCGCCTCTTCGGTGGGTCCAGAGGGTGTACAGGAGCGATGCGGTCCTGAAGACCACCTATCAGTCCGGACATTAGATTTTCCCTAAAAGAGGATCAATGATAAGCTGTGGGGGACAGTATGAGCCAAGGAAGATGACGTCACAAATGCTTGTACCAAAACGGGTTGGGGACCCACCAAGGGAGTCTACCGGCGCCGCAGGGGGAACGTAAAATATATACCGTATGTGTGTGTGTGTGTGTATATATATATATATATATATATATATATATATATATATATATATATATATATATATATATATATATATATATATATATATATATTCTTTTTTACGCTAATGCCTATGGCACCGTTAGGCTTTCTTGAAAGGGCCTGATGGTCGGCCTAACCTGTTGTGGCGCAGGCATGTGTTTATAGTGGTGCCATCTTCTTTGGCTCATGCCTCCCTCCAGAACTCATCGTTGCCCTCTCTTTTTTAGAGATAATCTAGAGTCCAGGTTGATTTATATATATATATATATATATATATATATATATATATATATATATATATATATATATATATATATATATATATATATATATATATATATATATATATATATATATATATATATATATATGGGATATGAAAAAAATGTTTCATGGGTTCCTCCAATATATAATGGCTGGGAGTCAATGGTATAAGGAATTGACGGAAACGTTGCAGACCTGTAGCCAGACGGCATCAATTTGTGTTCATTGATAATATTGAAGGTGGTGAGATGTGTTTTTTCAAGACCAGAAGTAAGCTGCAGAGACAAATTATGCACTACGAATGTGACCTTTAATCACTCCCATGCTTTGAATGGATAAAAAAAAAAAAAAAAATGTTCACCGTCTTTGTCCTACGTCGTGCTCTTGGCCAATACCCTAACAAACCACAAGACATTAGAAAATTAATTATTTAGAGTTTGCTGTAGACATTAGAAGCCATATGCATTGTAATTTCTTCTGACTGTGAGGAATGTATGGCCCTGATATTCACCTGCTGAATGGGGCCACAGCACGCTGGCTCCAAGTAGGGAGCCCCGCCCGCTCCCTGGCCTCCTGCCGGCGCCTCTATTTATACCGTATTGCGTTACCCTCCACCATGCCAACTCCCCCTGTCTTTCTACCCTTTCCTTATGCTTCCACCGTCTGAAGATGTCACATGACTCAGTAAGCCTCTGTCTGGCATTTTCTGATGTATTTTTTATTTTTTATTTTTTTTTACAGCAAAGGAGACAGCTCAAGGGCACAAAAAAGTAAACATTAATAAAAAAAGCCCGCTACTCGCTGCTCCTAAAAAGAATCCAAAGAGGTGGCCGAAAGATAGGTCAATTTCGGGAGGAGAGGTGTCCTGATACCCTCCTCTTGAAAGAGTTCAAGTCGTAGGCAGGAGGAAATACAGATGAAGGAAGATTGTTCCAGAGTTTACCAGCGTGAGGGATGAAAGAGTGAAGATGCTGGTTAACTCTTGCATAAGGGGTTTGGACAGTATAGGGATGAGCATGAGTAGTAAGTCGAGTGCAGCAGGGGCCGCGGGAGGGGGAGGCATGCAGTTAGCAAGTTCAGAAGAGCAGTCAGCGTGGAAATATCGATAGAAGATAGAAAGAGAGGCAACATTGCGGCGGAATTTAAGAGGTAGAAGACTATCAGTAGGAGGAGGAAAGCTGATGTGACGAAGAGCCTTTGCCTCCACTCTGTCCAGAAGAGCTGTGTGAGTGGAGCCCCCACAGACATGAGATGCATACTCCATACGAGGGCGGACAAGGCCCTGTATATGGACAGCAACTGTGCAGGGAGAAGAACTGGCGGAGACGGTACAGAACGCCCAGCCTTGAGGAAGCTGATTTAAGAGATGAGATATGAAGTTTCCAGTTGAGATTTTGAGTTAAGGATAGACCGAGGATGTTTAGTGTTGAGGAAGGTGATAGCTGGGTGTTGTCAAAGAATAGGGGATAGTTGTTTGGAAGATTGTGTCGAGTGGATAGGTGGAGAAACTGTGTTTTGAGGCGTTGAAGGACACCAGGTTCTTCTTGCCCCAATCGTAAATAATAGTAAGGTCTGAGGCTAAGCGTTCTGCAGCCTCCAACCTTGAGTCGTTAAGTTCCTGAAGGGTGGGTCTTCTATTAAAAAAGTTGAATAATGCAGAGTGGAATCATCGGCGTAGGAATGGATAGGACAGTTCGTTTGGGAAAGAAGATCATCAATGAACAACAGAAAAGAGTGGGAGATGGGACAGAACCCTGTGGGACACCACTGTTAATAGATTTAGGGAAGAACAGTGACCGTCTACCACGGCAGAAATAGAACGGTCAGAAAGGAAACTGGAGATAAAGGTACAGAGAAGGATAGAAACCGTAGGAGGGTAGTTTAGAAAGCAAGATTTGTGCCAGACCCTATCAAAAGCTTTTGATATGTCCAGCGCAATAGCAAAAGTTTCACCGAAACGGCTAAGAGAGGATGACCAAGAGTCAGTTAAGAAGGCTAGGAGATCACCAGTAGAACGCCCCTTGCGGAACCCATACTGGCGATCAGATAGAAGGTCAGAAGTGGAAAGGTGCTTTTGAATCTTCCGGTTAAGGATTGATTCAAAAGCTTTAGATAGACAAGAAAGTAAAGCAATAGGACGGTAGTTTGAGGGATTGGAGCGGTCACCCTTCTTAGGTACAGGCTGTATGAAGGCATACTTCCAGCAAGAAGGAAAGGTAGATGTTGACAGGCAGAGGCGAAAGAGTTTGACCAGGCAGGGTGACAGCACGGAGGCACAGTTTTAA